>NC_043000.1:129880616-129898116 GCF_006345805.1 Octopus sinensis | reverse complement strand
ATCAGCTAGATCAAATCATATTCCATACAATATCTACCCTACGTGGATTCTATTCCAATCCCATCCTTAGCGTATCATGTATTTATGAAGGCATATGTGCATCCTAAAGTAAGCATTTAACAAAATTTGTCTTTTATCCTTTAACTATATGAACATTTTAAGCTTTTATTTAATCTTTAATTTTTGAGGTTATCTTTGTTAATATAGGTTATTGACTATCTTATTAATAATGTATTTATGTGTAAGTGTAAAAGCGTGTGACTATGTATATAGGTGGAAGTGTATATATATGTGTATGTAAAGGTTTATATAATAATGTGTCTACATAAGTATTTATATACTTGTGTGTGTGTTCGTAGAAATGTTATTGATAATGTATCTACGCGCATATATATGTCTGTATAGCTATACCTATAATCTTCTTTATATATATATATATATATATTATATATATATATATATGTGTGTGTGTGTGTGTGTGTGTGTGTGTGTGTGTGTGTATGAGTGTGTGTACGTGTGTGTGCTTGCATTTATTAACATTTGTATATTAAGGAGCAGAAAATGAATCTTAATTCCTCAATCTCTCAATATAATTTTACATTTTATTAGTTTTATTTTTGTTTACTACTTCAATACATACACATCGTACTATATACGAACTAGTGTGGTATTATAATGGCAGATGAGTTATAAATTAATCCTTGGTAGTAGACAGCTCTGCATAAAGCGGATACTGGGCTGCTAGACAGCCTACATAACTCAAGCGTTTCTGGCTATTAGTGGGTAGGACCTATACAGTCATAAAGATACGTAAATGAATTGTTTTATCTTGTTCTTTCGTAGGAGTCACTTCAAGATTCTTGCAAACCAAATACAGCAACGAATTGAAATATTTAATGATTTATTTAGTTAGTTAGATTAAACAAAGTTTGTTCCTTCCCGAGCCACGCCTGGCTCATTAGGACCGGTTTCCCGGTTTCCTTGGCGTATAGGCTCCCCACCTGGACGGGACGCCAGTCCGTCGCAAGTGAGCTGCAAGATGCAGGAGGAAAAAGTAAGAGAAAGTTGTGGCGAAAGAGTCAGCAGAAGTTCACCATTACCTTCTGTCGGAGCCGCATGGAGCTTAGGTGTTTCGTTCATAAACACACACATCGCCCGGTCTGAGATTCGAAACCGCGATCCCTCGACCTCGAGCCCGCTGCTCTAACCACTAGGCCATGTGCCCCCACAGATTAAACAAAGTAGCTGGTTGTAAACCCTCAATAAAAGATCAGAGTAGTAAATACATTAACAAGTAAAGTTAATCGCCACATCATTATGGCTGTTCAATGTTTCTACTAGTTTCACCCCAGGCTGATCTTCCACCAGATGATTAAGGTGCAACCTGCATCTCGTACATAAATATTGCCAGCAGGGGAACGAACCCCTACCATTCTTCTGCTCCCCTGGCAATATATATATATATATATATATATATATATAATATATATATATATATATATATATATATATGTACGGGGCGCAGGCTGGCCTATAATCAGCTGGCGAAAGATCTGCCTTGGGTTAAACTAGTAGTAATAATGAGCAGCCGCATTGATGTGGCGATTAACTTTACTCATTTAGTTTAGTTTTATCTGTTTAGTTATTTAATTTTTTTATGATTTTGCACGTTTTTTCAAGAGTGGCTGTGTGGTAAGTAGCTTGCTTACCAACCACATGGTTCCAGGTTCAGTCCCACTGCGTGGCACCTTGGGCAAGTGTCTTCTACTATAGCCTCGGGCCGACCAAAGCCTTGTGAGTGGATTGGTAGACGGAAACTGAAAGAAGCCCGTCGTATATATGTATATATATGTATGCGTGTATATGTTTGTGTGTCTGTGTTTGTTCCCCCCAACATCGCTTACAACCGATGCTGGTGTGTTTACCTCCCCGTAACTTAGCGGTTCGGCGAAAGAGACCGATAGAATGAGTACTAGGCTTACAAAGTCCTGGGGTCGATTTGCTAGACTAAAGGCGGTGCTCCAGCATGACTGAAACAAGTAAAAGAGAGTAAAAGATTATGTTTTCTTCCAGTTGGAGTGCACACATCAACAAGAAGGTCGATATAGCTCGTAGGATGAGTTCCTGGATCTTAAGAACTTTCCGGTCCAGAGAACAAGGTATCATCATACCACTTTTTTCCTCCTTTGTACGGCCACACCTTGAATACTGCTGCCCACTGTGGTCTCCTCACACAAGACAAAACATCTCCAGAATTGAGTCACCCCAGAGGGCTCTCACTAAACAAATTGAAGGCATGGCTGCTCTCGATTATTGGGATCGCCTTAAAGCCTTGAAACTTTACTCCCTCCAGCGTCGCCGTGAGCGGTACATCATTTGTACGATGTGGAAAATATACCGCCAACTTTGCCCAAACGACCTAAACATTAGCTTCAAGGTTCATCCAAGACTTGGACCACGGGCTATACGTCCCCTGCCAAATTCAAGATCACAACATACATGTACACTGCAACATAATTTCTTTTCCTCAACAGGCCCTGCCCTATTTAACATTGTCCCGAGGGAGATCAAAGAGGAAAAGGATCCCATCAACTTTAAACAGAGTCTGGATAGATTCATTCAAAGAATACCAGATAAGACACCCATAATTGGATACAACTCACCCAACAAGAACTCACTACTCGAACAAAACTGGATACAACTCACCCAACAAGAACTCACTACTTGAACAAAACCTGACTTAAACAGGATTCAAATAATCCTATCAGGTGGTGCTATTAAGTTAGACATGGCCTGGACCAATCTCTGGTCGAAACATATCTAAGTTTTATCTAAGTTTTACCCGTTTCTTTGACGACCGGCTCAACTATACTTCTGGTTTTACAATCGAAGTTTCTGTATTTTATTCGAAATGTTATATGGTAATGAAGAGAGTGTAATAGAATCAACGTGAAGTATACATTCTGTGGAACATGGTTTGATTTAGCAGACTCATTGTGTTCTTACCTGATATGTCTTCATTTATCAATGTTGCTGAAATAATACTAGCGCGATGTAACATTTAAAAAGATTAATACCTTATATGATAATATTGCGGCAACAGCCTGCTGTTAGAATAGAAACGAAACAAATGTAGTATAATACACGAATAAATATTTGCTCAATGCAGTCTCTTGTTTACACTTTTATGCAAATTATACGGATATTCACGGATTTTCAGATACACCTTCAGTTATACAATCGGTTTTCGCTGTAAAACTGTACCTAGTAACAGATACCCGTAGACTTACTTTATAAAGCGAACTTGAAGGTGCATCGCTGTTCCTTTTGTTCCTAGTTCCTGCTCAAAGATTCCGTTATCTATCATAGTTTATTATGCGTTGTCAGTGTTGTTGTTTTTGCTATTCACATCACCATCATCATCACCAACAACAACAGCCGTTCAAGAATTTGGACCTGGAGATCTCCATTTCCAGCAACTTCGAGGGCCACCTCCCAGTGATGTCGGGCGTCAACAAAGATCCTTCGACTACAACAAGACGACCAAAGTTTTTTTTCCAAGGTCTGAGGTCTCCTGCCCCTAAGCCCTAGAACATACCTAATCAACCTTACCCGTCTTGTTGCTTAACAACAACAACAATCACAAACAACACCACCATTATCTTACTGGTCTTTACCATTGCGTTTGTATTCGTTGCCGTCATTATCACCATAATTGTCATCACCACAACCATCACCTCGACAACCACCATCATCATCATCGTCATAATCATCATCCGTATATCTTTCTCTTTTCTTATATTTGTGATAACAGCACATATAACGAAGTAATCATGGTAAATTTTCTATGTCTTCTCGCTGATAGTTGAAGCATTACATAATTTTAAAAAATCTGTAAACAAAATCATGATGTTCACTGAACACTTTTTTGTGGATCTGTCATGTGACGAATGAAACCATTTTTCAAGTGTCGGAACACAGCGAGACAGCCTCTCAGTGCAGTTTCGCAATATATAGTGTAGTTAGTTACATTTTAGTTATGTATTGGAAATTTTGTCATAGTCTTTCGATCGCTAACTGCTAATTGCATGCTTCAAGAGGAACGCAAACACATACATATGTGATATCTATGCATATTTCTAAAAATGCGTGTGTGTTTGTATTTATGTATATATGTGTATAGCATAGGGAAATACGAAAAGTATGTAATGAAAAGAAAATATCTGGAACATAATCATATTTTTAATGAAACGTTGTTCTATATGCATACGTACACGCGCATACCTCTGTGTGTGTGTGTTCGTATAACGAAGACCAACTTTTCTTTTACATATATTGCATTGGAAACATAATTATTTTCTACCGTTCTTTGAAATTAAGACTATAAGAAACGTTGAAGATGGATATAGGAGTTGTATTATCCCCAACAGAACTACAAAAATACAGGGGAAAAAGCCTGAATAGAAATTATAGAATTAGAACAAAGTCGTGAATTTAATGAGATTTTCGTAAAATTTTAATAGGACCTTGAATGTAGTACTTGGGCGTGCGTACGTACATTTTTGTCCTTCGTGTTCATTTAGGCAAGCTGGAATATTGTCTTAAATGCTAATTGCTCTGTTATTAAGACTGGCGCTTTGAAATTTTTGACTGTGACATCACTAAGTGATTGATCGATTCCTTTTACTCTCAAATCCTTGGTCATTTCACAGAATGAGAAGATAGATTTGTTGATTTTGTTTTCTTGATAGTGATTGTGTTGTTTCAGTTTTTGTGTTGCTTCACACAACACAGCTATTTTAGGCTACACTTAATGATGTTCAAGCGGTTACAATACCATTTCTGTTGTCTTTTGTTCAAACATAGTGTATGGGATATACGACGTACTGTGCTATACCTTATTACATATGATCTAAAGAAGTAAATAAAGTTCCTTCCCGAGCCATACCGACACATACGGTCCGGTTTCCCGTTTTCCATGACATATACTGCCCATCTGGATGGGACGCTTGACCATCGCAAGATTACTCATTTTTGCCAGCTGAGTGGATTGGGGAAACGTGAAATGAAGTGTCTTGCTTAAGAACCCAAAGCCTCACCCGGTCTAGGAATCGAAACCACAATATTACGCTCTTCCACCGATTTAATGAAGACTTGGCTCGTATTTGTAGTTGTTCTTTTGCTGTTTTTAATCAATATTTACGTTATGTGTAGGTGTGGTATTCGTAAAGTATTTAAAATACCAAATACATTGCCTGAGAGTATTTTGGTTATGAACTTAATTCCTTGGATATTTACTCACTTGGAAGTTCTTGGAGCACCGGTATGGTATCTATTTCTAATACTTTGGTTCTGAACCATCTTTATCTCTTTAATCTAATTATATTCGGTTTGTTTATTTTTCGTTTTATATAGGTAAAACAACGCAGAATTGCAAATTAGCCAAAGCTCGCAGAACAGAATTAGTTGGACAATAGATATCACGCTGTAAAACTACTACTATTAGTAGTAGTAGTAATAGTAATAATAATAATAATGGATGACTAAAAGTGATTTAAAATCGGAAACGGAGGCTCTAATCTGTGCTGCCCAAGTGCAAGCGTTAAGAACGCATTACATCAAATACAGAATAGACAACACATCAGAAAGTGATAAGTGCAGAATTTGTGGACAAAATGGTGAAACCGTATGGCATATTTCCGGTCAATGTACGCGACTAGTCCAGAAAGAATATAAGAGGCGTCATGACAATATGGCAATGGTTGTCCATTGGACACCTTGCAACAAGTGTGGAATTACCAAAGCAAAAAAGTGGTACTAACATAAACCCGAAGGCATCGTCGAAAATAGAAATGCAAAGATCCTATGGAATTTTATGCGCCATGAGATAGAGAATAGGGAACCAGACTTAGTGTTAATTGAAAAAGAAAACAAACGATGCTGGAAGATAAAAATTTTGCTAAAAATGTTCAAAGTAAACTGTATTCTGTATGAGTCATTCCACCAGTATATGAAGTTTCGAACTGTTTAGAAAAAAATATATTTATTTAAAAATCTGTGAGCCAAACTGAACAGATCCAGTGTCTATGCCATATTTCAAGGGGTTTTGCCCCCTTCATCAGCACCCATCTTGCCTATTCTCATCTCCTAACATATCGCTTGTATAGCCACTGCATAGAGTGATGTTAAGTTATTGGATCTCATTGTGTTTCTACATCTGACGTCTCAATACGAAACATTGTAGCAAAAACATCAGTACTGGCTGTAATTTCTGTAGAAATAACATTAACAAAAATATTTACGTAGATTCATACAAAAGATCACACACAATACACTACAGCATATATATGTGTACACAATACATTACAGCATATATGTGTATATAAGTGAATATATGTGCGCATGTACACATGCTCACGTAAAGTATACGTTTGATCGGTCACACTATAGTTACAAGACTGTGTAAATTCTATATGATATATTGTGCGCTTTTTTTCTTAGCTAAAAAGGCGCGCTCGAGCGCTGCACTCTCGCATTTACACCCACGAGCACACACACATACACACACAGATATCCATGTATATATACATAAATGTAGTACGCCTGATCATACGTAGAGGGGGTGTCTATGTATAATAAGTAAAGTTATAAAAAGCAAGTATGTTGTCTTAATCTATTTGAAATCTTACAGGAAGGATGTATAGACCGGCGCCATATTCACTTGTCATAAGAGTAGATAGATGGATGGAGTTAAGTGAGAGGTGATAGTCGGTGATGTCAAACTCTAAATATGCTACCGCCGTAAAGCAAACTCTGCTAAGTGCCGGACGCGGATGTTTACAGTTCAACTAATTAATTCTAGTTTTTTTTGTTTTCTTTCGTGTCAATGTTTCCTACGTAATAATTTTTTTTTTAGGTTATAGTTTTCTTCTGTTTTTAGTTTATTTGAACAACTCATCATAGGAATATAGGAATTATACGTAATGAAGAACATTGTATCCTATCTTTCACTCTGTTTATGCACATTTTATTGTGTATGCATCTGATCATGTATAAATATTTTTACTTAAGCACACTCCCACACACGTATATTACTGCACACATATGTGCATGTATATGATGTTCATGTGTTTGTATGTGTATGCATATATATATAGAGAGAGATAAACAGATAAATAGGAAGGGGGAGAGAGAGAGATAAACAAATTCACACGAGCATAGTGTTATCAATGTTGATGATGACGACGACAACGATGATAGTGGTGGCGGGAGCGATGGAATAGTTTTGATATATATATATATATATATATACTGTTGTGTGTGGGGAGAGTCATTTTCTTTTTGTGCCTTATAATTTAAAACACTCACCGGTAAAATTTCAGACTATTGAAAAGGTTGCAAGACGCAACGAAACTTTACCGGTGAGTGTGTTAAATTATGAGGCACAAAAAGAAAATGACTCTCCCCAGACACAACAGAATATGCTTCAAAACAGGAACTCATATAAAGTATCTTGGAAACCAAATCTAAAAACGATATGTTTATATATACGTGAGTCGTCTAAGAAACCATAAATCATGGAAAAGATGCACACACATCTATAAGTAGAGTGGGTATATTATCCGAAATGTATAGTATTAAATATTCATCACGGCTGATCTTACCAATATGTTTTTCGTAAAGAATACAGTGGAGTGTTAAGTAATAATCCGATTATATAACTTAACGCTCATCAGAGTTAGCCGATATTGTCGGAGGTGGACTAGCACAACCGGTCAGTAGCTGCTGTGAAAAAAGGTGGTGAAAACAAAAAGGGGCCAGTGGATTGCGTTAGGAGCAATGTCCCTTGGTTGGGTATGCTGCGAAGCCGGGAAGAGTTATTTTGAAGTGGTGAAACTGTGCATTATTAATGTGGAGGTGGAGTGTGTGATATCTGTAGTGATGTCATATGCATAATTTTTTCCGGGGGTGTAGATATACATAGCTATGTTCGTTGGTCTGTATTGTTTCTGTAAAGGATACAGTGATTTTTTTTATATGTTAGCTTGCGGTGTGTAATGTGTATGTAATGTGCGTTTGGGGAGGGGTCTGTGTATGTGTAGAATTTGTGTGCAGAGGTATGTGTTGGAGTGGGTGGGAGACAGTCACTTTTGTTGGGCGTCCATAATATTGGGGTGTGCGTATGTGTACATGGGTGCATTCGTGTGTGCTTTGGTCAAACTCTTTTTGCCAGGCTCAGAGGTATTGGTGGAATTTGTTGGCGGAGAGTGGAGACAGAGGATTTACAGTAGCAGCCATGGTGGGATCCACAGTTATAATAGGATGTACTTCCTTTCATGTGGGCAAGGATTAAACACCTCACTCCTGCTATTCAGGTAAACATCCGGGTGTTGGGTACCTTTTAAAATTGCTCTCTTCTCAGCCAGGCATAATCTGCAATTCCGGCTGCTATTGAAGTACGGTTTGCATGTTTTATGATCATCCACTTTATGTTGTGCTCCATGGCGCTTTCTTTCAAATCTCAGCCATGCATGGCTAGAGTTGTGGCGTTAAGTCTGAGATGTTGAAGGAAGACTTGTGGATATTATAGCAGGTTCTGAAGGGGCCTTCCGTTGCTCCCACATACTTCTGCGAGCTCGGTTGTCCGATGGGTCCTGTTGCTGTTACTTCTGCCTCGTAAACAACTGTTTCTGTATTGTAGTAGGCTTTCAGTGGACAAGTTGTGTTACCTCTGCATGAGCATCCTGTCTCGGGTGTGGGCCTATTTACTAAAATCTTTTTTTACATTAGATGTACTGCTAAAGGATAATCTCAGAGTATGTCTATTAAATATTTTGTTGAATCTATTGGTACGGGGATAGTGCCTATCAAGTAAACTAAAGAAGATCTTACCTACTGTGGTCTTAACATTTAAAGAGAATGGCCGCGTGAACCACAGTAATTTCCGGTGGTACTTTCTCTTGATGGATGGCTAGGGTCTGGGCATGTAACTAATTTTATCCTTGAAGCCGCTGGCAGCCAGAGCCCGGTTGTAGTACGGGGCAGGAACATAAAGATCTCTTTTCTTGAAGACAAGCTGGGGATTCTGCTGGATGGCAGAAACCTGTGGAAATGTAAAACAACTTCTCATTTGCTTTCCTAACGAGCCTATAGCTACCAGATTCTAGATTCAGGGTCATGTCAAGGAAATCTACCGTTTTCAGGTTGGTCTGTATGGTGACCTTCAGTCCGTGGAAGTTCATGGTTCTTGTGAGGTCCTTTTTGAACTGTCTAATGTGTGGCCCTCTGGGCTTTTAAAGAAACGCCACGGAGTACATCATAAAGTGGATGATCCGAGAAATATGCAAACCGTACTTTAATTGCAGCAGGAAGTGCAGATTATGGCTGGCCGAGAAGAGAGTCATTTTAAAAGGTATCCAACGCCCGGATGTCTACCTGAATAGAAGGAGTGAGGTGTTTAATCCTTGCCCGCATGAAAGGAAGTACATTCTATCGTACCTACACGCCGCACCATGACTGCAACCACACATCCCCTGCCTCAACACTCCGCCAACGACATTCCACGCGTGCTCTCGGATCGGGCAAAAAGAGTTTGACCAAGGCACATACCCACAAATACACCAAAATATGCATACGCACATCCCTATAAGGTGGACACCTCACAACATAGACTAGCTCCCACCATCCCCAACACATACCCCTGCACACGGATTGTACCCCCACACATGCATAAACTCCACTACACATACACACATTAGACAACGCACATTAACATAAAAAAACCATACGCCTGTACCCTTTACAAAAAGAAAACAGACAAAAGAGCACAACTATATATATCTACATTCCCAAAAAAATTATGCATATGACACCACTACACGTATCACACAAACCCACAGGAGCACAACATTAATAATATACACCTTCACCACTTCAAGATAACTCTTCTCGACTTCAAAGCATACCCAACCAAGGGACATTACTCCTAACCCAACCCAGTCCCCCCGCCTCCTTTTCACTTCATCTTTTTTCACAGCAGCCGCTGTCCGGTTGTGCTAATCCACCTCCGACAATAGAGAGCAGTCGGCGTATTCCCTTCCATATCGGCTGAGTCTGATGAGCGTTAAGTTATGTAATCGGACTGTTACCTAACACTCCATTGTATTCTTTACACAAAACTGATTGGGAAGATCAGCCGTGATATATATATATCAGAGAGAGAGAGAGAGAGAGAGAGAGAGAGAGAGAGAGAGAGAGAATGTACCCAGCTTCTTTCCTCTGCAATGACGGCGAGTTAGCTGAAATGTTTGACGTCATAGTCAGCATTTACCTATTAGGAATTAAGTCCTAAGCTATTTTTCAGTAAAATGAAAAAAAATGTTTTTATATATAGCTTCAAAAAAATACATATATATATATATATGTGTGTGTGTGTGTGTGTGTGTGTGTGTGTATGTATGTATGCATGTATATATATATATATGTATGTATGTGTAGATGTGTATGTATGTATGCATGTATATATATATAAGGTTAATCCAAACGGGAAAACAGAAAAAACAACAACACGTGGAACAATTACAGTATTATTATTATTAGGCGCTCAGGAAAATGGAAGAAGGAGGGCATGACGTTTCGAGCGGAGCTCTTGGTCGGAAACATAGGAGAAAGAAAGATCCCGAGACGGGAGGACAGAGGAAAAAAAAAATTTTGCAGGTAGTCTTCACGAGGTCACATATATATATATATGTATGTATGTGTAGATATGTATGTATGCGCATATATATATATATACATACGTATAAATAAATATGTATGTGTATATATGTCTATATTCGTATACACACATGTATAAATAAATATATATCTGTGTGTGTATGTATATATATATATGTGTGTGTAAATATATGTATTTTGTGTATGTATTTATTTATATACATCCATCCCTTCACACATACATTTATACATACAGAGAAATCAAAGAAAAGATGCAGATACAGTGAGCGAGCAATGCTAGTTGTATAATTATATTTCTCAGCATATCGCTGATTTCATTTCAAAATGCAAAAGTATCGAATATCGCTTTCTCTTATCCAAGATCGATAACGATGTATAGCTTATATGCCTATGTAATAGATTTTTGTGGGCAATTAAACACATTATGCTTATTAGTATTTACATTTCTTGAGAAAATTGTCAGGTAAAACAGGTGCATTGTTTACGTCACTCATCGGTTGAACTATCACTTCAAAATCTGAACTGGGATTGATATATCTCCTGCAGTTACAACACATGTTCTTTTAAGCATTACGACGGAGTATCATGAGAATTATAAGTGGAGGCGCAATTGCCCAGTGGTTAGAGCAGCGGACTCGCAGTCGGAGGATCGCGGTTTCGATTCCCAGACCGGGCGCTGTGTGTGTTTATTGAGCGTAAACACCTAAAGGCTCCACGAGGCTCCGGCAGGGAGTGGTGGTGACACCTGTTGTACTCTTTCGCCACAATTTTCTCTCACTCTCTCTTCCTGTTTCTTGAGTAACGCTGCGATGGTCTAGCGTCCCGTCCAGCTGGGGGGAACACATACGCCACAGAAACCGGGAAACCGGACCCATGAGCCTGGCTAGGCTTGAAAAGGGTGATGTTGTTTTTTCTATCATACGAATTATTGTATTGTTATGTAAACGGATGTTAGTAGTCTACGACAACGATGTGCGATATTTAATCAGTTGTGATTTTTTTCCCTTTTTGTTGCTATATGAAATAAATTTACCTGGCTACATTTGAAGTAGTACATGAGTCCCAATTTAAGCATTAGACGTTTTGGTACAACCGTTTTGGGGCCGCTTACCCCTTGGCACTGCTGATTCAACGCTGACATATATCACAGCAAGTGTTTCAGTGTTTCCTCTATTCTCTTTCCCCCCTCCCTTCCATTTCTCTTTCTGTGTGTGAGAGCATTTCTCTTTATTAGGGGAGAGAAAATGGCAATTTTGTCCAATTAATTAGTTTTTATACCTATACGCGTAGGAGTGGCTGCGTGGTAAGTAGCTTGCTTACGAACTACATTGTTCCGGGTGCAGTCCCACTGCGTGGCACCTTGGGCGAGTGTCTTCCGCTATAGCCTCGGACTACCCAAATCCTTGTGAGTGGATTTGGTAGACGGAAACTGAAAGAAGCCCGTCGTATATATATATATATATATATATACATATATATGGTGGGGGTTATGTTTGTGCGTCTGTGTTTGCCCGCCCAACATCGCTTGACAACTGATGCGGAGTGTTTACGTCCCCGTAACTTAGCGGTTCGGCAAAAGAACCGATACAATAAGTACTAGGCTTACAAAGAATAAGTCCTGGGGTCGATGTGCTCAACGAAAGGTGATACTCCAGCATGGCCGCGGTCAAATGACTGAAACAAGTAAAAGAGTAAAAGAGAGTCTCTTTCATTCTTTCATTCTATGTGTATATATATATGTTTGCTTGCCTCAAGTGCCATAACAGTTTCAATGTACAGTCAACCATGCCAACTCTCCAGCGTTCAAACCGTCACACTCAATCATCTCCGTTCTAATTCATCCCTCTGTTACAGTTATGGGTGGGAAAGCTAGAACGGTGGACAGTATTGCCTAATACAACTCATGCATACACGGGCACGAAAAGAAATAAACAAGAGCATCATACGTGAAGATGCAATTATCAATACAATTGAGCTAGATTATTTTTTCATGAATTTCATAAAGCATTTTTTTTCAATCCAGAATATCTAAAATGAATTAATCAATTAAACGGAAATAACGAAGCACAATCAATGGAGTAATCATTGTACTTGATATGTGCTGGAACACCAGAACACGCTAATAAGTTTTGAAATTTGGTTTTAGGTCTGTGTTAGCATTGCTTCACGTGCACAGTAAATATCATTGTAAATGTCATAACTTAATATTCCCTTCCTCTTGTAAACAGGATGCCTCCACACCAGTACAGAAGTTTCGTTTCCTGTTCTAAAGAACAATAGCTGTTTTGTTATAGATCAATGGTAATGTTGATCTGAATGTTTCACCAATATTGATTCTTATCAGAAACATGCTTCCATCATTCAGTCTAGTTGTTAGTTTGCACGTTTCCATCGCGACAGTCGTTCCTACGTCACACCCTCTTGGGCATTATTGTCAGCTTGTATTTGCTTCATTCTTTTGATGTAACTGATATTTATTGTCCTGGTGATATAATACAAAAAGCAACTCTTTGTCTTCTGTCGTTCTTTTCTGCCGGTCTTTCTCTTTCAATCGCTTGACTACGTGAGATAATTATCAACTACCTCTTGGTCTTGAATGTGAAAAGCAGGAACAGACGGAATTACGGTATGAAGATTGTATTTATCTTAATAATTGTTATCGTAAGAACAAAATGTTTGTTAAAGAAAGAAGACCAAGAATTCAACGCAACTAGGAATGATCTATAAGGTCAAAGAAAGGAAGTTAATGAAATTAATAAGATGCATTTTTGTACTGTAATAAGTCTGTGATGAATTTTCCATTATGATTCTTAACTGTCTTTATCCGAATTATATGTAATAAATACCACTGTATAATGCTATATAAGGTTTTATTATTAGACAGTTTCACTTCCAAAATTCTGCGAAAGTTTTTGTTTTTCTAAAGATACACCAAGGAATATGTCATTATTTCTAGCTCACATAATGTTCTTTCCTTGTCAATGACATATATTCTATACGTGTATTTGCATTATATTTGTAGTCTTCTGTTTCTATATAAATTTCGTCAGTGACACGTCTTATGTTGTCAAAAACTGTATGAAATAATTTTTATCTCTTAACCTTCCTTTATTTCTTATGAAGCACCAGATATTATTGTTGAAATAACAATTTTTTCACTACCAAAATAACATTCATATTGTGAGCAATCGATTATTTCTAAATGTTGGTACAAATATTTACTGCTGCAACTGTTGTTGTTTGATCACAAATCAACAGGAGTCTAACAGCTGTTGAGCGGTCAAATAAGCGGAACCGACTCACATGTCAGATTCAGGTATACTATGTCATCTTTTAGATGAGAAACATATTGCAAAATTCATAATCTGATGGCGTATCATATGAGCCTAATGATCTGGACATGCTCTATTCTCTACAATTACTTGCTAATAATGCTTAGTGGGGTAATGAATTAAACGAAAAACAATAGGATTAAGAATGTCTTACGCTGTGCACAAGTATATTTCATTTTGTATTGGCTAAAATTCTTAAATAAAGAAGGACACGATACTGAACTAAGTGACAAGCTTGCTTGTGAAAAATTCTTATTACAACAGCTTAGTAGACTTGCACTGAATATAGCTTTAAAGATATCATCACTCCAATCTGCGTAGCCTAAATTCTTGACTACAGTGTTGAAGTTTATTAATGTATTCTAATGAACCAATAATTGTATGTCGAAATGTGAATGTTTAAAAGCGTCGGGCTTTGAAACAGTTGCTCAGTTGACTTTATTATTATATCTGATATGTCATTATAGAATGACGTGTGCCGTAGCAATGCAATGTTTTCGGTTTTGATTCTGTACAAATCGATGAACTATTTAAATATTTATGAATGCAAAATATAGATCTAAAGAGTAAGAAAATTTCAGAAAACCAACAGCATCAAAAATACAGCATATTTTCTACCAATTCTGATAACAAAACGCCATTAACCTTAATAATTCACATATTACTCTATTATTCAAAAATCTCCTCTTGCAGATATCATTACTGTATCGCTATCGTATGTCTTTTTCAAACAAAGCTTCAATTTCTTAGGCAATAAAGTAAAGAATGTGGATATTTAGAGAGAGGAAGTATGTTTATTTGTCTGGCTGGTTGACACTTTTAATACTGTTCTGCAGTAAAATTCAATTATTCTTTATGGTCTTGTTTGTTATGCTGTTGCAAGGGGTTGGAATGTATCGACGCAGTATTTTTTCTTGATAGTTAATGGATGAACACTGTTCATTAATTATTTAACTAGGCGTTCTTCCATTAGCACTTTTACAAGAATATTTGTGCTTTGCTATGCTGCATGTTTATACACAAAGTAAACAAGCAAGTTGGAGGATTTCACATAAACCAGGTACACCTGCGGTTTTCTAGTTTTCTACTTGAATTAATACTACCAACTTTCCTATTTATTAGAAGTGTGCAAATGGCCGCTAGAGAAGAGCGGTTAAGTAACTCACAGTTACTTAACTTACCGGGTCATGATTCTTGATATGAATTAAAACTTGCTAATTTCGTATTTTATCGATCTGAAATCGATTACGTCTCTAACAAATATTTAATCAACTTGAATCACTTTCCTTTAATAGAATGGTTGAGATCCACAAAAAATACAGATATTTAAGTCTCTAACAAATATTTAATCAACTCGAATCACTTCTAATAGAATGGTTGAGATCCACAAAAAATACAGATATTTAGTTTTAACCTTTCGGATCTGGAACGATGAAAAGCCTATAGTCAAACCCAGCGAGACTCACAACCCTTAAGAGAGATTATTAAACATGAAAACATTTTTCCATTGCTCAATCTATTCTGTTGTCCACTCCAACTTCGGATTCCTATTTTCAACGCAAACTTAGAACTGGAAGAGTTTATCAAGTATAGAAACCCCTACAATACATTAATTGAGAGATACAGAAAAGTTTTCCCGTCTTACATCACAGAGAATTAAGTCAGTGTTGGTAGACACGCTGACAGATGCTCACTATTATCAAATGCTTCGTAAAAGTCCTGCAACAATATTTGAAGGTGCTAAAATTATCATTTTTTGGAATATACTTATGAAATATCTGGCTGTGCTTGCTCGACTTTAAATCTTTCATTACCTTAATGATATCTATAATCGTCGATTTATAGGCATAAATCCCCATATCTTGAGGTCTGTACCCCTACTTACCACCTTGGCATCCGTTGGGTTGAAGCTATCTCTCTACAATTCTCCCCAATTTCTTGTTATAGATAATCCACAGAGGTCTTTCAAATGTATTTTCACATCACTCTAGCGATATGAATTACAATTAAGTTAACGGACGCCTCAGAAAACTTGTGGACCTTGCTTAGTGACTTTACAGACTTTCCTCTGTTGAGTGTACTCTAAAAGTATCAGAGATGGTCCGCTGATTGCCTAACCACCATGCTGCTATCCATTGCTTCACTGCTGCTTCGATCGGGTTGCTGCTGGATGCAATTCCTCACCAATGTTTGTTTAATCCATGAAGGTATATTTCCAATTCACTACTAATCCACGTAGCTATAGATCATTTTCTTACGCACCGTGTAGGGGCTTTCTTTCAAACCTATTCCTATGTGTTCTGTCAGCTTATGTTTTTATAGAACTAATCATGTACCCCTCTGTAAGATTTACGGCGATCGACACGTTTCTTATGTGCCGTAATATATTTCATTCTGTTGCTGCGTCTCTGCAATTTCTCAGCTTATGTATACTACAACATCAATTATTGAGATATTACGTAATATTGTTATCACATTTGTCATATAATTATGTCAAGCTTATCTCGTGTTATCTGTGGTACTTCTTTATGTTGAAATTCCATTGGATCTTTTCTTTATTATGTTTTATGACAGGGAGATTGAGGCTCGTGTTGATAATGAAATATTTTCGAATATAGATCAGTTTCATTCGTTCTGATGTCTCGAAAGATATATTATTAAAGATAATGTTGGACATCCTGGCAAAATATAGAGTATTATTACAGAAGATCGATCTCGTAGGTATCATCTGTTATCTGCATTACAGGGATAATCTTGTTAATACACCAAAATGGTGAAAGCTATTTCCTATAGATGAAATATTGTTACTTTTCCTGATCTATTTAACCGGATTAGTTACTCAGTCCAGAATCGGTGTTTAGTTGGTATTCGGGGCAGGCAGCTTACGACAAGGCTGTGTGGTGATGATGTATGCTTTGCCGCTATGTGGCTTTGGGTTCAGTTCTACTGCGTAGTATCGTGGGTAAGTATTCAACCCGGGTCTACTAAAGATCCGGGCTGAACACTGTTTTGTGAGTGAATTTGGTGAAAGAAAATCGTGAAAGTCCCGCTGTGCGGGCGCCTGTGCATGTGCTTGTAGGGGTGAGGAGAGAAAAATTGAGTGAGTGCGGTCTCTATCTTTATGCCCATCTCTCACTGCTTGGCAATCAGTTGGTTTGTTTACATCCACATAATCCACCGGTTCGACAAATGAGGCTGATTGAATAAGTACCTTAAACATGAATTGATTCCGATTTAATCGCCATACACTTCAAGGTAGTACGCCAGAATGAGCTTAGCCCAATGACTGAAACAGGTAAAAGAATAAAGTAATAAAAGAAAATAATGTCATAATATTCTTTTCTACAATAAGCACAAGGCCTGAAATTTGGGGGAAGGGAGCTAGTCGATTACATTGACCTCAGTGTTTCACTGGTACTTAATTTATCGAC
>NC_043000.1:129803116-129875616 GCF_006345805.1 Octopus sinensis | reverse complement strand
TGTTTCCCTTTTGTACATTTTCTCCCCACTCTCTCTCTCTCCCTCCCTCTCTCTTTCTCTCTCTCTCTCTCGTTATACATAGACACACACATACACACATACACACACACACATATATATATAATATATATTGACAAGATGACTCTGCTGTCTTTTGCTTTCTTTTCATTCTCTTTTTATATCTCTCCCTTACTGTATCTTTTCTCTTACAACAGACGTGTGCGCGCGCATACACACACACACACACACACTCATACGCAGACATATGCGTTTGTGCATGATCTGGAGTCGCAGAGCTTTGGTTATAAGGCTTCGCCCTCAGAGTTCAAATCCTGCTTAGGTCACCTTTAACTTTTAATCGTTTATAAGATAACAAAAGTGTCAAGATAACCGAGTAAGCCATTGATTATTTTTGTGACTATAAATATATAAGCTTGTTAGAAAAGCTGTAGGTATCGAAGCATTTCTCCATAGATATTCTCCTAGTTGATTTTGAAAGAGGTGCTTACATTTGCTGCACAACTAACCTGTAAATGACTTTTTTCGTCCCAAATGAAATGTTTGGTCTGTCAAGTTTCTACTCGGCAGATTTTATGAAAATATTCCATATGCATGCATGTATGTATGTGTGTATATGTTTGTATGTATTTATGTATGTGTGTATGTTTGTATGTATTTATGTATGTATGTATGTGTGTGTGTATCTATGTATGTATGTATGTATGTGTATGTATGTGTGTATGTATGTATGTATGTATGTATGTTTGTATGTATTTATGTATCTTTTATGTCTAACTTGTTCTGATCATTGGACTGCAGCCATGCTGGGGCACCACACTAAACGTATTTTAGTTTAAGTCAAACGAATCGACTATATTCGGTTCGTTCGACTCCAGCAACCAACACTGTTATCAAGTTTTAGTGGGGTACAAACATAAAGACGCACATATACACACATACACGTATATACATACACAAGCACACACATACACACACACACAAACATTCACGCACGACATACACAAAGACGTGCACATGTATATATATATATATATATATATATATATATATATAAATATACATGTATACGTCGGGCTTCGTTCAGTTTCCGTCTACGACACAAATACGCAAGGCTTTGGTCAGCCTGGGGCTGTAATAGAAGACCCTTACCCATGGTGGTACGCAGTGAGACTGAACCCGAAACCGTTTAGTTTGGAAACAGACTTGTTACCACGCTTGAAACTATGTTTGTATTTTCTATACATATATAAAATAGTTCTTCTGAATACATATACTCACACACACGCACAATAATATTAATGCCTTATCTTATACAGACACACACACATATATGATGACTTCAACTCGATTTCCAACAATTCCAACACTTGATCGTTGAACATGATTAGCCCTGCCAAGGACCTACACAGATTTAAAAAGACATGGCAACGGTGGTACACCTCTTACAGTCGGTATTCATAGAGCTTATAACACATGCTGACGTATGCCCTCAAAGCACCATGGAATGTTTTGTCTTTATTAACTACGACGCGATGTAAAAATCAAGCGAAGCCTATACCTCATTCTTCTTTAAGTGATGATAGGCCTTGCACAGAGCCAATCTCGCTTTCTAAACAACGTACGTATTTTCTCCAAAAGGAGTTCTAGCTTATTTCATTGGATGCAAATGAAGTCGTACATGTTACATCAGTATTTTCCTTCTCCTAGTAAGATGTCTAAACTAAGACTAGCGATCTCTCACTCCCAGCTTTTGGATTGCAGTTGGTTCCACTGGGTTCATTTGCACTTTAACAGGTCTTGCAGGTATCCAACGAAAGACCCTCGTTACCCTGCTTGTTAGGTAAGGAATGCGGTTTAGTCGCCGAAGGCCAGAAAATGTGACGGGTTGTAACCGGTTATGTGTTAACATTACCACTAAGAGTGATCAATCATATATTTATACACGCATATACATACATGTACGTATCTATGCATAGCACCCCTAAATCCATATTTTATACTATTACACTCTAGATATTGTTGGTCTGATGCTGGGTACAAACATAAGTAGGATACAAACATAAAGGTGCACATACACACACATACACGTAAATACATACACATACACACAAACATTTACGCATACACATACACAAATATATATGAATATATATATTCATATATATTATATTAAATTAGAGATAAAACCACTATTAGGCAAATCAAACAATGAAAAACTTAAGCCAATACATAAAATTAATTAATTTATATTATTTTAAATATATATCAAAAGTATTAAAAGTTTACTAAAAGATAATGAGTAAAACACTACGATCGTTTCATGGCTGTCCAATTCGTAACCATAACTCGAATTATTACGAATTGGACAGCCATGAAACGATCATAGTGTTTATCTTTTATTAAACTTTTAATACTTTTGATATATATTTAAAATAATATAAATTAATTAATTTTATGTATTGGCTTAAGTTTTTCATTGTTTGATTTGCCTAATTGTGGCTTTATCTCTAATTTAATATAATATAATATTTTATTATAAAATTGGATTCAATCCTAAATCTGATTTTTCCCTGTAAGTTTGGATTTATTCCCTAATATTTTATTATATTCATATATATATATATGTGTGTGTGTGTGTGTGAATATACATGTATACGTCGAGCTTCCTTCTGTTTCTGTCTTCCAAACAAATATGTAAGGCTTTGGTCAGCCCGGGACTGTAATAGAAGACCCTTACCCATGGTGGTACGCAGTGAGACTTTTTCGTTATCCCGCCCCTCTCTCTTTCTTTTCCCTGTTCCTATATTCTCTCCTCCTCCCTTCCTCCTCTCTCTCTCTCTCTCCGTACATGTCTTTGTCTATCTAACATTACATTTATTCATGCATTCCTGCAGCAATCCAAATTTCACTCTTCACTCTATGCTTTATTTTGTACTCTGCTTCCATCATTATCTCTATGACTGTCGTACATCACACACACACACACAGAGTTGCAGATCAGACACGTTTGCAGTAAACCTATTATCTGCTTCGCTGCTCACTGACAAACTGCCTGATCAATGACCACATATGTGTTAACTGTTACACACACTGGGTAATCGGCTATTGTTGTTGCTATTTTGTAGTTGTTGTGTGGTCATAGAGGCGGTGGTGGTGTCCCTGATGCTGCCATTGCTGTTAATAGTGCTTTGGTATTGCTGTTGTTACCACTATTATCGGTATTCGTGTTCTTATTGTTGTTGTTACTGCAGCTACTTGTGTTAACGACCTTCTCATTGTTATGATGCTAGTGGTAATGATGTTGTTTCTGCAAATGTGATGGGGTATTTTGTTCTTGTCGTTTTTGTTGTTGTTGATTTTTTTTTATGATTTATTGTTGTTATCGTTAGTGCTGATGCTGTTGCTGATTGTTGATAATTTTATTGTTGGAAGTCTGTGGTTCTGTTGGTTTTCATTGGTTGTGCTTTTGTTCTCGTTTTTTTTTTTTTTGGTAGTATTGTTGCACTCACTTTTGCCGCAGCTGTTGTTGCTGTTGTTAAGCAACAAGACGGGTAAGGGTGATTAGGTGATGGTCTAGAGCTTAGGGGCAGGAGACCCCAGACCTTGGGAAAAAAATATCTGGTCGTCTTGTAGTCGAGGGTTCTTCGTTGACACCCGACACCACTGGGAGGTGGCCCTCGAAGTCGCTGGAAATGGAGATCTCCAGGTCCAAATTCTTGGATATCTGCCGCTGCTGTTGGTGTGGTGGTAGTAGTAGTAGTAGTAGTAGTAGTAGTAGTAGTAGTAGTAGTAGTAGTAGTAGTAGTGCTGGTGGTTGTTGATGGTGGTTCTGATGTCTATTTTTGTTGTTGGCAGGGCTATCATTGTTGTTTATTGCCCAGATCAACCTTGAGGTCAAGGTACGAAGTACAGGGAATTTGGGCGCCATTTATAGATCAAATGACTACTTAGAGCAGCGGTTCTCAACCATTTTTTAATATAAAGGCCCCTTTGATTATTATATCATCCTAGTGAACCTACATAGCCATTCGATGTTTAAAACCTAGTTTTATAGAAACTTCTTTCAAATTTCCTATTTTGTTTTTCACACATTAAATTATATAGGTTGAACTATGTTAACTTCTTAGACAAAACACTAGCTGTTTCTTGCAATAACGTCCCAATGAACTCATCTAAAACAATTTTTTTCAGGGGCCCTTAAAATACTATTGTGAATCTCCAGCTTACTATTATATTGTGTGGACCCTAAAAAATCTTATATGAACCCTCAAAGGCCATAAGGACTCTAGTTGAGAACCACTGGCTTAGAGGCTCTCTCAATATATTAACAAAAAATGTCAGTGTTGGAATTACCAAACATGTGCTTTACTGGTAAAATGCTTCACATATATCCAATCGTCTTTGTAGACACCATTAGACACATCTAACGTTTGATCTGCATTTAAAGTGCAATATCATGGCTGTAAACGTGGTGATATTTTTAATAAATATGGTCTGCAATCACGTGGTTCCTGGTTCATTTTCATATCGTGACACTGAAATTGGATTGTATGAAAGTCTGTGGAATTCCGTTAATATATATTTGTTTTAAAACTATCGCTTCATTAAAAAAAAACCTATCCAATTGTCATTTAAACTGAGTCTAGTCTGTTGTAAGAATTCAGACTTGGTTTCAGGAGAAGCCAGATGTAAATTTCCTTCGTCAGTCTCGGAGGGCCTGCAAAAAGTTATGTATTTTGTTCTTGCTCCTCTGAGTAAATAATTTTTTTAAAATTGTAAACAGAGCCCCCATAGCGACTTCAGAATTCTACCCATTTCTACTTGTAGGCCCAGGCATGGCTATGTGTTTAAGCAGTTCGCTTTGTAACCGCATGAATTCGGGTTCAGATCCACTGCGCATTACCTTCGGCAATGCCCGATCAATGTTTTGTGAGAGAATTATATATATTTTTTTGTTTGTGTGTGCGTGTGTGTGTGTGTGTGTGTGTGTGTGTGTGTGGTGTGTGTGTGTTGTGTGTGTGATCCGCTTGACAATCGCTGTTGGGCTCGTAACATCCTTCTAACGTATCGGTTCGATAAATAAGCCCTAGGAAATAAGTACGAGACAAAAAAATAAATACTGAGTTGACTTATTTGACTAAAACCCTTCAAGATAGTTCCCTTCCATAACCGCTGTCCAATGACTGAAGATAACAGTAGAAGATAACATATAATTAAAGTTTCCATCATCGATGTCGCTGTAACCATTTTCCCTAGCCTAGTGGACAACTAGTAACTCGCTCCAAAAAAATGCTCCCCCTTCAAAACATGACAAATCTTAGTATTGATTGGGCACTAGTAATTCCAAGTTAGATATATTTCACACATACAACGAATTAATTAGTTCTCGGGTAGACAGACTTCAGGCACAATACAACATTTGCTAAATGGTATTCAGGAAAGAGCTGATACTTTAGAATTCCGCACCTCGACTAGTCAACCGTTTCAACATCTTTAGTTATATCTCTTACATATTCATCTGTTTAAACAGATGCACGTACACTATTTAATTGTGTTTATTCCCTGTATAACAACAGATCATTTAATTATCGTTACTTGGTTAAATATGTGGCAAGTAAATAACAAAGAATAGAAATAATTTTAAGCTTTATTGATTTAATTTAGACACAAATATATAGTTAAACTAAAGGATGACATTGTATATCCCTCTTTTCTCTCTCCCTCCATCTCTCTCTCTCTCTCTCTCTTTAACATACACACATACACTATATATATATATATATATATATTGAAAGATTGATTGATTGATATTTAAATTGTTACTGAAATGATGTGGGTGTATAATATACATTAATGTTACTCATAGCACACCAGGACTTAAAATAACGAGCTAACCTTTCTAATATCGTTTCAGTGGGGAATTTTATGATATCCTACACCCATTTATTTAGTTTAATTGCAAATACTTGAAGCGTATGTCTATAAATGCATATGTACCGATAGTTAGAGTTGAACTGGTTATGTAATTTGTACGTGAAACGCGAAACCTACATAACCTGAACACACATAAATCGTGCGTCAACGGGTTTATTTGAATTCCTGTAGTTTAATTTTACTAATGGTAATGATATTTCAGTTTTCCACTTCAATTTCAAAGGTTTCAGTTTTAGTTCACACGCCAATAAATCTGATTGACGTTAGCTCCAAAAAACATAGAGGTGGGTGTTAAATAGTGAAATTATGTATATGACAGGTACTGGTGTATATCATCCGCAGAGAGATGAGTGGCTGAGTAAATCATTCTGAGATTTCAGCACGAATCGTAAATGAAAGTAAGAATATAACCAAAAGCAATGTTATCCAGTTCTTTACTGTTTTTTCTTTTTATAATTGAAGTCTCTAAGAAGCCGCTCGATCTGCAAGAAACAGCAGTGAAATCTTCAACTCACAACACAACAGTTTTAAAAATGGAAGATCAAATTGAGCCATGTAGTCGCTGATATGCAAAACAAATAAAAACGATATAGTCATAGCTGGTAATTGTCTACATGATCAAGAATTATATAAGGCGAAACAAGAGCAACATCAACGTCGAAAAAATATTCGCCTTTCAGAATCAGCAAACATGTCAGCCGATCCAGTTTGCTCGTGTCAACAGTAATAAACTTCTAAAGAGGCCGTTGATCGGATTTGTAAAATTACTGTTGTTGATGTTGTTGTTAACATAGGTCAGCCGTGTTATCCAACAACCTAAAATAATAGTGAATCTAGGACTGCGTTATGAAACGTGCCTTTCCTTTTTATGTGTGCGACGTTTAATCTATATATATATATATATATATATATATATATATATATATATATATATATATATATTATATTAAATTAGAGATAAAACCAATATTAGGCAAATCATACAATGAAAAACTTAAGCCAATACATAAGATTAAACCTCGCCAAGTTAAATATTTAACCACCTGATGAATGACTGTAACTCGAAAATTTAAAGAAATTAACAGCCATGAAACGGTCGTAGTGTTATATTAATTATATTTTTTTAATAATTTTGTTATATATTTAAATAATATAAATTAAATAATCTTATGTATTGGCTTAAGTTTTTCATTGTATGATTTGCCTAATAGTGGTTTTATCTCTAATTTAATATAATATAATATTTTACTATAAAATTGGATTCAATCCTAAATCTGATTTTTCCCTGTAAGTTTGGATTTATTCCCTAATATTTATTTTTAATTTATATATATATATATATATAAAGCTGAAGTTTTCAGTGTATGGCAGGTTCGGTAGCCTTCAACTAACACTATCTCCTCTGAGACCCTGCGGCGCAAGTTGACCAAAATTGAGAGTATAATAGAAGAAGGCTTGCTCTTCCTTCCGTAGAAGAGAAAATTCAAATCGGACCATGTTAACACCAAAAATTATTTACATCAAAAAGGTGCATTTTTCTATGAAAATCCTTACTTTTTACTGCTGTATCGCCATTTTTCGGTGTATTTCAACCAGAAAAATGTTCAAGCTACACAATGCAAAATTTTTACTTTTCAAAAATTTCAATCCTAAAGGGTCGAAACAAACCCGAGCAACGCCGGGTGATACTGCTAGTATTAATTGAAACTGAAATCAGTTTCTTGTAAGATGACAATCTTTGTAACTATAGAACATCCAGTTATCCTTCTCTATGCTTGAACATAGAAATCTATAGTACGCTGCGTGTCACTAACTTTGGGGCTCTTTTAGGATTATGAATTTCCTGTAAGATGAAAATAGTGATGAGCATGGGACAGCTAAGCTGAATTATGGGGGTCTGAAGTAAACAGTATAAAGGTGTAAATTACAATGAAAATAAAATCATAAATCGTATAAAGAAATAAGTTCCGTGTGATTTAAATATATTTGTACTTTATATGAAATAATTCGGGGACCATAAGATGATCTTAAATAGAGATACGGGACTAGTAACATGAAGTTTGAGATTTCGAATTTCCTTGGGTGATAAATTTGCAAATTCGTTTGAATATTGGACCCAGTTAAACTTTACATTTGATCTTCCATTAGTCAATAAAAAGTTTACCAATCCAGAGATCTGGATTAGCAGAACTGTTACAACACCAGAGAGGGAGCCTCGCAATATCTGTTCTGGCTCGTTGCGTTCGATGAGCGACGCGTACGATGAGACTGGTGCCAAGTTGTATTGATCTTAATGTGGAGATTTTTCCCTTGAACAGTAACAGTGGCATGAAAGGGAAGGTTTGTAGGCATGGTCATCTGGCATTCTTCCAGACACAAAAGACAATAAATACATTACCCATGCCTGTGCAGACAGGCAGACTGACAGTCAGCTCTGACCGATGGAGTCCCTGTTAGAATCTCTGCAATTCTCGGCAGTTATTTACATCGTATAAAGCACAAACTTTCGGCAATATCAAAATACATGCAGTTCTAAACATTTTGAATAATAATTAGTAAAGATATTTCCCGAATTTGTCTACTTCTCTTCCTTCCGTTTCCTTTGTCTTGCTTCTCTCTCTCTCTCTCTCTCTCTCTCCCTCGCTTTGTTTTCCTCTCTCACTCGCAGTTTGTGAATCTACGATGTGGTAAAGCATGTTTTTTTCGTCTATATTCGTCGATATATATATATATATATATATAGGCGCAGGAGTGGCTGTATGGTAAGTAGCTTGCTAACCAACCACATGGTTGCGGGTTCAGTCCCACTGCGTGGCATCTTGGGCAAGTGTCTTCTGCTATAGCCCCGGGCCGACCAATGCCTTGTGAGTGGATTTGGTAGACGGAAACTGAAAGAAGCCTGTCGTATATTTGTATATATATATACATGTGTGTCTGTGTTTGTCCCCCTAGCATTGCTTGACAACCGATGCTGGTGTGTTTACGTCCCTGTCACCTAGCGGTTCGGCAAAACTTACAAAGAATAAGTTCCGGGGTCAATTTGCTCGACTAAAGGCGGTGCTCCAGCATGGCCGCAGTCAAATGACTGAAACAAGTAAAAGAGTAAAAGAGTAAGAGTATATATATGTATATATATATATATATATATATATATATATATATATATGAATGGACAGATGAATGTATGGATACAAATCTGTATGAATACACACATACACACACGCACATCCCCCCCCCCATATATATATATATATATATATATACATACATACATACAGGGTGCAATGAATAAACTGTCGTCTAGATTACGCAAAATAAGCAAGGAGGTTGCAGTCTGGGGAGTTAGGTTGCCAGGTGCTAGGGATGATGTGGTCGCAGAAATTGTCGGACAGCCATCACTGGGTTCTCCTGCTTGTGTGACATGGTGCAGAGTCCTGTTGCCAGACATAGGTTCTTGACCCAGGGAAACACTACCTCCTCCACACACTTGATGTAGGCCTCCGTGTTGAGTCTAAGGCCGTGTGAGATGAATAGAGACATGACGTCGCCTTCACTAGTGTTCACTCCAAACACTATGATGTTAGACTTTTCATCCCTCTCGGTACACGTTATTGCACTATCCTCAGCTTGACACCCAAACATTCTGAAATGTTGATTTTGGAGCTTCCGACGCGGATGCCAAGCAGTGCAGCGTGACGTTTCCAAATTTCTGGCAAAGTGTATTGCGACATGGAGCTGGTTTTCTCACACACGGTGCCCAACTGATCCTACTATACTGTGTAATCGACAAAATAAAAAAACAACCAATGAACATGCGCGAAATTGAAAATATAAAATCATGACAATTTACCCATTGCAGCCTATACATGCATACATATATATATATATAATATATATATAATATATAATATTATCATTAATAATAACATATATATTATTAATATTATCAATGGTATGTCAACGCACGAGACTCTCGGATCTTGAGTCACTCTATTACTCTGCTAAATATTAATAAAAATATACATATATTCATATTTTGAGTTCTATTTTTCCTGTTCGTACCAGCATTCCTATATATATATATGAGAGAGAGAGAGAGAAGGAAGCAATTTATTCTCAAACGCAGGAGAATACTGACGGAACGGCAGGAACAGGATAAAATATCCATATTTTGCGGAAAAATTTATCAGTATCCAGGAATTTCCGCAAAAATTTCCGCAAAATATGGATATTTTCTCCTGTTCCTGCTATTCTGTCAGCATTATTCTGCGTTTGAGAATAAATTATTTCCTGTATCTGTATCTTTCAACACATCTCACCGCTTTTAAAAGCAAACTTTGTTTATATTTATCGTAATTTGAATTTAACATATATATATATATATATATATATATATATATATATATATATAACAAAGTAAACTTGCAAGGAACCGCACGAGTGAAAATATAGGAAAGAGAGTTTGAAAATGCAGAGGTCTTTTAAAGTTGTTTATTGACCTGACTGGTTTCATGTTTTTTTTTTAAATTATCAAAAGTAAAATGTAAAGCTTTGTATACGCTTTGGTGTGTTAAAAATGGTTATCATAATTGTATTAAAATACAGGTATACAGTCTTTGATAATAATAAGAAAATGTTATAAAATAGAATCCTTGACAATAATAAGAAAATATTAATAGGGGCTCTTTGTTTAAACAGTTTACATGAAAGTTTTCAAAATAGGTAGTAAAATAAATTTATAATTATTTAAAGTTCATCAAAAATCATGATTGTATAAGAAGCATAAATACAGAAATAAATATAATATTTAAGTATTTATACAGAATTTTATTGGAATGACCAACCTTTACATCCATCATCTTTTTCTGGTAGTGTGTGTATGAGTGATGTTTGCCCTTTTTAGGCATAGTATGGGAGGTTGGTTGGTGGGGGAGAGCATTGTGGTTTTAACACAACAAAGCTTATACAAAGCTTTATATTTTACTTTTGATAATCTCGTGCCATTCAGTAACAACTTTAGTTGTGTGAACTGGTGCATTATCATCCTGAAAGATTGCGTTTCCCTCCGGAAATAGTTCCGCAACCATAGGATGAATTTGATCAGATAAAATGCTTAAATAGACTTGGCTATTAATTCTGCCATGAAGGAAACCATTGGGCCGGTGGATTTCCAGGATATAGCCCCCCAGATCATCACAGATCCTCCTCCATATTGGAAAATGCTTCATTTGGCTGTCTCCACACGTATACTCGGCCGGTGATCGGAAATAAGGTAAAGGATGACGCATCCGAGAAAATAACACTCTTCCAAACTCGAGGGACCAATTCTGTAGGATTTTACTCCACTCTAAACGTTTTGCAACATTAGATTTTGAAAGTAGTGGTTTTCTTATTGCAAACCCCCCCCCCTGAAATCCTGCTTTGTGTAGCTCCTGGTGAACAGTTTTTGTGGAAACTGGGTTCTTGAGGTGGTCATTAAGCTCTACAGTAATTTGGGGAGCTGTACTTTTGTGATCCTTTCTAACAATTCGGGTAAGAGTCCAACGGTCCCTGTCTGAAAGTTTCGGTTTTCTTCCGGAGTTTTGTTTCGACGAGAAGGTTTTTGTGTCTTTTTCAAAGGCTGTAATTACTTTCGAGACAGTACTTCTTGATACACCAAACATTTCGTCTGTTTCCGTTACGCTAACGCCTGCCATACGAGTACCAACAATTTGACCTCTTTGAAAGTCCGATAGATCTGTCATTTTAATGAATTTTAATTACCTTTTTCTGGTGATATCTGAAAAGAAACATCAATTTTAGCAAAACATATTAAGCAACACTTATAATAAATCGAAAAACATAAAAATAAACAAGCTTTTGACGATATTAAAGATATTTCAAAATTATGATGCTATGATGCAAGGTTTTCCCATTATTTAATCCAATCCATATATATATATATATATATATTATATATATATATATATATATATATAACGGCGGTGCATCAGCATGGCCGCAGCTCTGAGCTGAAACTAGAAAATATATATTTATTTATATATATATATATGTTTGTGTGTTGTGTGTGTGTGTGTATAGGATTTTGAGCTTTTATTCGTCCAGCCCCACCATCACTTAACAACCGATCTTGATATGCTTACGTCTTCGTAACTTCGTGGTTCGGCAAATGAGACCGATAGAATAAATATGAGGCTTACAAAGAATAAGTCCTGTGGTCGATTTGTTCGACTAAAGGCGTTGCTCCAACATGGCTGCAGTCAAACGACTGAAATAGATAAAAGATAAGAATAAAAGAATATATTTGTATATGTATACATGTGATGTGTGTACGTGTGTGTGTACGTAAATGTCGAACTTTGAAAATGAGTCTTTAACACCGCATTGATGGATATAAATTCTTTATTTTGTGAATTAATGCTACCATCGGTTTCATGTCAAAGAAAAGTAGGACAATATCCTACTGTCGTAACAATCTTTGAAGCCGATCACATAGAGAAAGGTGTTCGCCTCCATTTATGAAAAGAAACTCTCGTTTAGTTCGCGGAGCCTCTTGTCATGTATGTATTTATGTGTGTGTGCGCGTGTGTATACATACGTATTTGTGTACATGTATATATCTGTGTGTATATAACTGTATTTAAGTATATGTTTGGATGTGTATAAGTACATGTATTTACTTGAACTATGTATGTGTGTGTGTATGTAAGTATAAATGTATGTATGTATGTATGTGTACGTGAATGGATTACTTTGTCTCTCTCTATAAGTTTATTCTATGATCATTTGGGTATCGATCGGTGAACGACACGGGAAACATTTGAAGACTAACAAGCATTAATTGTCAACCCAGCTAAGCAGAAATAGTAATCATTACATACGCACATATATATATTCATATATATTCATATACACATATGCAAGTATGCATATGTATATATATATATATATATATATGTACGTGCGTACTGTGTGTGTATACATACAAACACATATATGCATATATATATATATATTATATATAATTAATATATATATAAATAATATAATATATATATATATGTATTGTATATATATATATATATATATATATATATATATATAATATAATATAACATATATATATATAATATAATATAACATATATATATATATATAATATAATATAACATATATATTATATATATAATATAATATAACATATATATATATATATATATGTGTGTGTGTGTGTGTGTGTGTGTGTGTGTGTGAGTGCGCGCGCACTGTGTGTGTATACATACAAACACATATACACACATAGATAAGAAAGTACACAAAACATATAGTCCACATACTTATTTGTTGATCGATAAAGATCTGATTTATTTTATGGCCGATAACAACGGATGGTTTTTCTTCAACGTACTCATTATGCAGTTAACCCGTAGATATAAAAGGATGCCACATAATTGAGAAATATAGAAACACTTCATTCGTTTTATTATGCTTCGCTCTAAATTATTTTATCAATATTCCGGTCTGGACAGAGACGCTGTAGCTTCATCGTTAAGTTCTTCGTAGCTGAAATTTCTTTTGAAAGACTTGTATGGCTAATTATGCGGTTTGATAAAAGCAGAACTACTGGCCTTTCTAAGGCTGTAAGGCTATATTTCAGTAACAAACGTCACCTAGATTAGAGTTTGTTATGGAGTTAGCACATTGCTTCTTCGATCTCGATGCTATGACCTCAATAATTGTTTTAGTGCAAAGCTGCACCTGAGGTGCTGCCAAAGTTTTCGTCTCAACAAATTTAATTTCGTGGCTGTACTAATTTGGGGTTGGGATTATACACATACACGGAAATTTCCCTCCTTTTATGTTGCGATATAGAATTAATAGAAAAAATTTTAATAAAAGAAACTGATATATAGGCGCAGGAGTGGCTGTGTGGTAAGTAGCTTGTTTACCAGCCACATGGTTCCAGGTTCAGTCCCACTGCGTGGCATCTTGGGTAAGTGTCTTCTACTATAGCCCCGGGCCGACCAAAGCCTTGTGAGTGGATTTGGTAGACGGAAACTGAAAGAAGCCTGTCGTATATATGTATATATATATATATGCGTGTGTGTTTGTGTGTCTGTGTTTGTCCCCCTAGCATTGCTTGACGACCGATACTGGTGTGTTTATGTACCCGTTACTTAGCGGTTCAGCAAAAGAGACCGATAGAATAAGTACTGGGCTTACAAAAGAATAAGTGCCGGGGTCGAGTTGCTCGATTAAAGGCGGTGCTCCAGCATGGCCGCGATCAAATGACTGAAACAAGTAAAAAGAGATATCAGTGTCGTTTAGATCTTGCAGTTCATAATGTATAGCCACGGACTAATCTCCACCGTGTGATTGCTAATGTTATCCCCATCTTCGTTATTTCCATTTTTTAAAAGTATATATTAAGTTTCAAGATGGTGTCGATTATACGTTTTAGCCAATATGTTGTAGTATGTGTTCTTAATGATAGCATTGTTGCGTTGTAGCACCTGTGTTCGTTTACAGCGAAGTAGTAAGAAAACATTGAACCAGATGAGTCCTTCTGTTGTTGCTTCCTGAATTAAACAATGACCTAATGGTAAACCATGTTACACACGTAAATACTTTTAAAGGTTGTGCAGATCAGAACGAGTGTAAAGAATTCTGTTTGACACTCATTTCTTTCTTGTACCACTTATGTGATCATCCTACCTTTTGTTGTTTGTAAAATGTTGAAATTTCATTTCGCTTTTGTAATTGGTTTGAAAGATTCTAGATATGAATTAGTGTGTTGAAAGATAATTTTGTTGTATTTTGGAAGGGTCATTACGCTAAAAATTTACCCACGCATTAGTTCAATTTCAAGTCTTTATTCTAAATCAACTAGTTACTTATTTAAATCGAATGCTTGCTTAATCAGTCGGTTATAACATTTACAGTGGGGCTATACAGAATATTTGTTTGGGTATGTTTGAAATTCAATAACCTATAATATAATCAATTTTCAATTTTCCAATTTTAATATATGCATTGCCGAAACAATAAAATCTATACTGTAACAGAAAACTATAAAATACATAGTTAACAGACGTTCCTATGTGTATATATATATATTCATTAGCTTTGCCATTATCATTTAATTTTTTTATCATAATAACTTTCATTATTACTGTCCCCATTATTAATCCTGAATCCATTGACGCATCTCATCGCCCACATTTCATTAAATACATTCATAAGAAAATAGAATCCAGAATTAAATCCAAACTAAAAAATAGTAATATTCACCCGAGGATAAATTTAAGTCGTGACTCACACAACAGAAGAGAGACATTCTATTATAGCAAGAACACACGACAAACAACAGACAATGAATGAAATTGTTAGACTTTAGAAGGCATGTTATATAACTTGTGGAGCTGACTTCTAAATATTTCGTATCCATCACCGCCATGAAAGTACAATTAGTACTACACAATAACTGTTGTTTAGCATAACACCACAATAAACTGTTTCTGTTACTATTCTCCCTTATTAGTAGTAGTACTGTTGTTCTTGGTTTAACTTATACGAGCTATTCCCAGCTCGTATAAATAAAAACAAGTTGGACGTTTTACTATGGGTGTCATTTAAGCGTTGCGATGGTATGTTGTGCGAAAAGGGAGCCAGATTTTCAGAACTAAGGTTCTTTAAATTTCTAAAATTTTCGATTTTGAAAGAGCTTAAAAGAAACAGACATTCTCAGGTGGCAATGTATTACTTAGGATATGGGCAGTATCTATGTGAATAAACATTTTGTATATAGCTCATATATATATGAACTACATCACGCAACCAGTCACCATCACTACCACCATATACTTTTTGTGCTCGATTCCTACACAAAAATTTGGGAGATCTTTCCGAAGGACGTGAGAACCCCGAACGTGAGAACCAAATCGTGGCTCTTAAAGGGGTTCCCCCCAAAAGACCCTCCAATTATAGAAGTCGAACCATCCGACATTCACAAGACACCGGGAGATAAGTAAACCTTTCTCCTCTCTCTTTAGCTTGCCAACATAGCCATACTAAGAGTAGGATTTTTAAATGTTCGAGGCCTGGGTTCGCCCTGGAAACAAGAGCGCCTGCTCAATGACCTCAAGTCTCTAGAACTGGATATAACTTCTGTCAATGAGACCAGGATTTCCAATACACGAGCACTGGCCTCCATGTTCGACGACTATCAGATCTTTGCATCTGTTAGTCGACCGGGAATAGGAGGTCGAGTGTCAGCGGTGTTCAGGAAAGAACTGTATCTCGAGGAAAAGTCTATTTTCAGGGACACGAACGGGAAGTTGGTAGTCCTGGGCGTGAGCAAGTGAAGGTAATGTCTTTAGACTCGTGGCCGCCTACGCTCCTACCGGAACCAAACGGGCGTATATCTTTAGGCGTATGGAAGCCTTTCTATATACGTCTCGCTCTTTACTGTTAGTAGGGGACTGGAAGGGAATCTTAAATCAACACTGGGATTGTCTGTGAGTAGTTGATAGAAGAGGTGGAGTGCAAAAGCCCTAAGCGCTTGATCAGCCAGTTCCAAATGTCTGACAGGTACCGACGAGATTTCCCTAATGCACCAGTGTGGACCTGGACAAACCGCTTAGGGTCATCTTGATCGTATATAGATCGGGTTTTCACCAGGAATAAACATAATAATAGCGTAGGATGTCCACTTTTTTAAAACGGTCGCCTATTCAGACTATAAGTCTATAATCTGTACGGTCGACCTAGATAAGGCTCGTAGGTTAGGACCCGGGTACTGGGCGCTGAACATGTCGTTTCCGGCACGTAAAGCTTATCAGGACCGGGTCAGTAATTTAGTCAAGCAGAGGCTGGCAGATGGGGATCGTCAGCAATAGGTGGTGGGCGGCTCTCAAAAGAGAGATTAGGGTAATAACTATAGGGCTTAGCAAAGAAATACCGTTAGAAAAATAGAAAGGAGGAGGGGTTAATAGCTAAGCTAGACGAGGCTATTTTTAGTAATATTGCAGCCGACGTGCTAGCAGCGAGAATGGCATTAGACCAGTTCTTCAATGCGAAATATGAAGGTTGCATTGTCAGAGCTAAGGCGCCTGCTCTAAGAAACGAGGAGACCAAAAATGTTCGATGGGCCCACATGACGGAGGCGCAGCGTGTTAATAAAACCACAATTCTCCTCGGTGGCCAAAGTTAATGACCAGCTCTCGGAACGATATTTGGATATCTTGTGTATCTTCAACTGGTTCAAAAACTAATTTTGTCAATCTACTTCATCTTGGTTAATATAGAAAGGATTGAGGTAAAACCTCCTGAAGATATAGAGTCAAAATTAAAAGAGTGCCCATTGACTCTATCATTATTATTATTATTATTATTATTATATTATTATTATTATTATTATTATTATTATTATTATTATCAAGCCAATAATCTACCAATATCCCACTGATTTTTTTATAATTATTATGCCTATTACAATTATTAACAATATGGTAGTCACTAACAGTTGTATAAAATTTTGCCAAATAATATTTTCCACGTTTCTTAAACACAATAAATTTATTTATTAAGTAGAATATTTAGTGAAATATTTTGTTAATTATTAATGTATTCCAACAATGTAATTAATAAAAGTCACTTGTTATATTAAAACAAAATCAATACGTGGAACTCTGGCTCAAAAAAATTTCCATGTAAAATAAAAGTATAGACGTATTCTTTACAAATAATACACATATGTTCATTTAGTCTTTTAATTAACATATACTCAAATAGTTTTTACAAAATATGTATGTGTTTATGTGTGTGAGTATGCGTGTATGTGTATATGTATAAATATATACATATACACACGTATGCATATACGCGTGTGCACACACATATTCACACATATATTTTCAGTAATTTTATACAGTTTAATTAAAAGGACGACGTAAACTACACTGGAAAAATTACTCACTTACGGAATGAAAACTAAACAAACTGAGTGAGACTACGAAGTTTCGATGACAAAAGAAAAACTATTATTATATACAACTATTAAAATCACAAGTAGTAGGTGTGAACATAAATTAAGGCAGTGTTTCAAGTCAAAAACCTACCTATTACAAAACTTAAAAGACATTTTAAAAAAACTATAAAGGAAATGGTATAAGATTATCATAAATGGTAAAATACGAAAGCGATTGGTATATTAGACATCTATAATGTATACCAGTATCTATATACACAAACGTGTGCTTATATATATATATATCACCTACTGCATCTCCTGCTCTCTCCGCTCTTCTCTATACATCAGGCAAACGGGACGCCGCTTGACTGACCGGTTCACGGAACACCTCCGACATATCCGACTTGTTAATGACACACCAGTCTCGCGCTATTTCCGCTCCACCGGTCACTCTTTGCAACACCCGTCTGTGTTCGGATTGTCCTTGCACAGTGGCCATTCGGACTCCCGTTTGCGCCGTGAACAGGTATTAATCTTCTCTTTTCGCTCTTTTGCGACACATGGGCTCAATTCTCTCCTCCTTCCCACTTCATCTAACCTCCTCTCCTCCCTTCTTCATCTAACTTACTCTCCCCCTCTCTCACCCCCACACCTACTTCATCCCATCCACCTCTCCTCTCTTGCTCCGACTCATTTTTCTTCTCTTCACTCCTACTCTCCTTCTCTCTTCTCTTCACTCTTACCCACCTTCTCCCTTGCCCCTTCATCGTCACCCCTCCCATCCCTACAAAATCCAACCCTACTTTCCCTATCCATCCCATGCCACCCCACCCCTTACACACACTCCTACATACCCCACCTCTAGCCCCACCTTCTGCCTACCCCCATACCCAACCCTCGGCCTAATCCACACCCCACCTTGGTTTCCCCACTCTCGCTTCCCCCACCTCCCAACATACCACACCATCATGCCACTACACCATACACCACCATGCCACACAACACATCACACCACCACGCACACAATAGTACTGACCACTTCCAAGTCACACATCCACACACCTACACATACAAACACGCACACGTCAAGTTCACCAGCCCTCTTCCACACGCACATACATACTCTCTTATACACACGGATGCGCACCTTCGTTTTGGGATCACCACTATTTTATTATCTCCCCTTCTTCCTAGCTCTCCTGTGTGACCTCTCTGTCCGGCATTCGCCATGATAGATCGCTAGCCACTACACATTCTTTATTTTCGCTCTTCCACAGAAAGGAACATTCTTTCTGTGCTCCTTTCTATGGAAGAGCGTAGGCTCGAAAGGTAAATACCTTTTCACTTCTCGAGCGTTATATTAATACATCTGTTTGTTGTCTGCACCACCTGTCTTCATCTTTTGTTGCTTTTTTTTTAGAATTCTCCGTATATATATATATATATATATATATATATATATATATATATTAAGGGAACAATTATTAATTATTATTAAAGGAAAAATTATTAATTATTCTTTTTAAATATATTTATATTAAGGGCATTACTATACATAAATGCAAAACGCTACGAGGGACTCTTAAAGTCAAAAGTACATAATATGGTAGTTTTTACTTCAAGAGTCCCTCATAGCGTGAAGCATTTATGTATAGTAATGCCCTTAATATAACTAAATATATTTAAAGGGAATAATTAATCATTTTTCCCTTATGAGGTTTTTCATACTGACTACTTTGATAAATTCTTACAAAGATTTTATCCTATTTTTAAATTGTATATATGTTGTTGTTGGCATCCTTTTGTCTCGGGAGACAATGGAGTTGCGCATAAACTAATCCAGTCTGGTATTTACATTTCATGTCCTCTCCAGTTTTGCGCAGGCCCGGGCTAGATGTAAGAAAATCCTGGGTAGCCCAATCATCAGGATTCCTCTTTCGACCTTGCTGACGTAGTCCAAAGGAGTGCAAAGCATTATGTTTGACGCCAGCTTCGTTCCTGGAGCTGCCAGAAGAGTGTCGAGTCGAACACTAAACCGCCTACGGGGCTCCACTCCGGATTTCTTTGAAGGTTATCTCGTTTCCGTAACCCTGGATATGGGCCCATAACGGGTACATTCAACCAGAGGCAGCTGAGCCCGGGACTCGTGTCAGACAGGGTCGTCATTCTCTGAAATAGTGAAGAAAATCGCTCCCCACTACCTACTGTGTATGTATATATATATATATATATATATATATATATATATATACATACACTCACACACGCATGTATATTTATGTATTTATATCATTCCCTCAATCTGTATATAAATGTAAATAGAACAACTTATGTTAACAGTTATATATGCATTAACTAATATACAAAATATAAATATCTCTAAATATACGTATGTATACATATAAACAGAAAAAAATCTATAGGCAGGATATTAGTGAAAACCAAATTTATAGCAGTTTCGTCTGCATACACAAGTAGTAAAAAATATAGACATTTATTTCAATATATTGCTTATGGCCAAAGGTTATAAATTTGTATACAATGGTAAGTATGAAATGTGAGAGAAATAAAGATGTGAAGATAAGAAATAGAATATACAGAACTACACAGAAACAGAATGAACTGTTGATATATTTGTCTATATATATATATAAATATATGCGTGTTTGTGTATGTGTATTTGTGTGTGTGTGATGGGCGTGACCTAGTGGTCAGGGTGTTGCACTCACGATCGTTAGATCGTCGGTTCGATCTCTGGACCGGCTTGTGTTATGTGTTCTTCAGCAAAACACATAATTTCATATTGTTCCAGTGCACACATGTGTAAAAGGGTAACTTTGCGACGAACTAGCTTTCCGATCATGGAGGATGTTTTGTTTGCTCGCCTGACCAGCGGAGTGACATCTTTTGAAATGTTAAATGATACACAGTGTTTTGTTACCAGAGATGTATAAGAACATCTGATAGTCTGGTCAATCATGTGATCGCATGATATATATAAACACAGTACGTATATATATATATATATATAATATATATATATATTATATATATATATATATATATATATATATATAGCAAAAATAGAGATTCAGATGAATTAGTTACTTAAGTAGAGACACCAGAAATTCGTACGGTATTATTCATAAAATTTCAAAATAAGGTGATTAAAATCAAAATAAGCAACAAGGATATCCAGTGATAATGCAGTACGATCGTTTCAAGCAACTCCGTTTAATTGAACAATGCAATCATTACATCAATTTAAATGCAGAGCAATCCTCAGCTGCATAAAGACGTAGAATTAAATTAAATTAAATTAAAACAGATGGACACATTTGTATAATTTTATCCAAAACCTCCAAGAAGGTAAGGAGATAGACAAAGAACATGCTGTCTTCACTTCAACATAGTAGCTTCTAAGCGGAAGGGAAGACAGCACGTTCTTTGTTTATTTAATTCTATGCGTATATGCAGCTGAGGATTGCTCTGCATTTAAATTGATGTAATGATAGCATTGTTCAATTAAATGGAGTTCCTTGAAACGTTCGTGCTGCATTACCTCTGGATATCCTTGTTGCTTATTTTATCCAAACATGAAAACATAACAACGCAAGGACGTGGAACAAGTATAGTGTTATTGGACGCTCAGGAAAGGAAAGAAAGGGGGAGGATTTAACGTTTCCTACGGAGCTTTTCGTCAGATACATAGATAAAGGAAAGATCCAAGGAAGGGAAGACGGAGGAAAAAATCGCCAACGATCCACACGCGGTCACACATACATACACACACACACACACACACATATATATATATATATATATATATAGTATATATACATACGTGCTAACGTTTCTGCCGGCTCGCCTGGTTATATTGAAACAATGCTTGACACTCCGTGTCGTGCAACGTTTACTGTTGACATTTCTAGTTTGTGCAATGTTTCTATGATTTATGATGTTAGTTGTTGAATCAAGGATTGGCTGACATACTTTTACATTATTTATAACTTACAGAAGATGACTGACATATTTCATAGGAGAAAAAACCTGTCTTGTTCTTCTGATGTTTCAAATATGTAAGATGAGACGTAGTCACGTTTTTTGATCCATAATTAAATAACTGGAATTTTGGAAAGGTGCTTTTCCTTTGTAGTATTTCAATTTCATTGTCGTCTGAAGACATATTCAGCCGTTGACAGTAGTTCTCTTTTCTTTATTCAATGTCGTATATCGAATTTGAGACGCCATAATTTTCTAGATTATGGTGATGGTCAATTCTTTCTTTTTCATCCTCATCCCTTTCCTGAGTTCTGAGTAATAGGTTTAAGATAGTTTCTTTATTTCATTTTAATAGAGGCATTTTGATTGGTTTTTACTGAAGAACTATTAGTTGATTCTATTCCTAAGTAGTAATTTATATGGGTTAGTAATTATGTCTCCATAATGTCGCTATCACCGTTGAGTTTCTTATATAGAAATCTCGTAGCATGCGGTCCGATAGTTTACAATACATGGGTGATAAACGTTATTCTGTGTTAAGATACCTTTTATCGCTTTTGCTGTTGGTTTGTAGTCGTTGCTTAACTCGTGGTCAGCCCTTACCGAGCAGACCTATGATCAAATTTTTTTAACGATGACCATGCCATTCCTATTAAAGGTATAATACATCCATGAAAATATTATCCTTGATTTACTAGTCTCCTTCCATTTTAAAAAAATTACGTTGTGATTTGAGTCAGATTTGGCTACTATTAATTGCAGATCGAGCAACCAAGTAGAGTTCCCAAGTTTTGCTCTTCAGGATGATTTTTCTTCAGGCTCATATACCTTAAGTCTTTGAATGTATTCTTCCCCCGTCGTAGATTACGAAACTTTATTGATTTGAAATTTCTATAATTATTCTGTACTTAATCTCGAATACAGTTTATGTCTCGAAGAAGTTTTCGAATATTATTCGTTGTCTTTATTCCAAATGATATGATATATCAGTAACTTCTGTAAATTATCTAGTCGACTGAAGCCCTTCAGTGATGTCTACTAGCATAAGATAAGTTTGAGAACAAAAATTTTTATAACTACTGATATGATTTCAATGACGGCATGACGTTAGCTGTCTTCGATAGAACAGAAAGTAGCAATTATATCTCAATGATTATTGATATGCGTCTAATAATACTAATAGATGAGACCGTATGGAGTTTGTATATTAGTATAGTAATATGTATCAATATAAATGCAACGTTCTGTAAGCGTAGTATAAGCGAATGTTTACAGAGTTCTCTTCGCAGCCATGGGGGTTTGGGCTCGGTCCCACTGCGTGGCATCGTGGGCAAATCTCATTCTCTATAATCTCAAGTTGGTTCATACCTTGTGAGTGAAACTGGGTGGACAAAAACTGTATGGAAGTCTGTGAAGGCGATTGAACCTGTAATTGAAACGATAGAGCTTTGCAACATTTTGCCTTATGTTGTTACTCTCCGAGAATTACTTGAGGACACATGTGTCTGTCAAATTCAGGAGCAAGTAATTATGACGATGAAAATGCAGAATCCCATCGCCAAACGACGAAGATCCACAATGACAAAAAGCGCCCGCCGACTTTTGCTTCTCTAAAACATTGTTCTTTAAAAACAAGGACAAGACGAGGTATTAAACCTCTTGCAGGTTTTCTACAATTTTTCAATGTTTTTGACTTCATAGTCCATTACAAATAATAACATAGTTCACAATATAGGCGCAGGAGTGGCTGTGTGGTAAGTAGCTTGCTAACCAACCACATGGTTCCGGGTTCAGTCCCACTGCGTGGCATCTTGGGCAAGTGTCTTCTGCTACAGCGCCGGGCCGACCAATGCCTTGTGAGTGGATTTGGTAGACGTAAACTGAAAGAATCCTGTCGTATATATATATATATATGTATGTGTATGTGTTTGTGTGTCTGTGTTTGTTCCCCTAGCATTTCTTGACAACCGATGCTGGTGTGTTTACGTCCCCGTCACTTATCGGTTCGGCAAAAAGAGACCGATAGAATAAGTACTGGGCTTACAAAAATAATAAGTCCCAGGGTCGAGTTGCTCGACTAAAGGCGGTGCTCCAGCATGGCCGCAGTCAAATGACTGGAACAAGTAAAAGAGTAAAAGAGTAATACTCAATCATCCTCCTCCCCGACCAGGTTGTATGCTACCCTTAGGCACTATTTACCACATCGTTGTTGTTTAACTCGGTAGCATTCAACTCATATGCTTCCAAACATTAGTATTACCATATTTTTTGTCTCCTTCAACGCTCCATTAATAACATGATAAAATACAGTTTGCATTCTCATAGTTATTCATTCTTCACAATGGTGTTGGACAAATTTAATAGTTTATCACCGTTTTAAATTTATTAGACCTAATAATTTGTTTGACCTATTTTCATTCCTCACAACGCACTCAATGAAAAATATTGCTTTAAGCCCAAATCAGACCTGGTCAAACAGATCTAGTTTTAAAAGTATTCCAGGATGGGCATCTTCTATATATATATATATAATTATTTGAGGGAATATTAATATTAATTTGAGGGAATATAATTCAAACAATTATACACGTTTTTATTATTCATTTGCAATTTACTTAATCATCGGTATTTTATTGTTATTTTAATTTTGATATTTTCATTATATGTAATTTTCTAGATGGAGTAATTTGATTGTTCATTTTGAATTGATAAAAGGTGTTTTTTTTCTAATTTATATATGTATGTATGTATGTATGTATGTATGTATGTATGTATGTATGTATGTATGTATGTATAAGGATATAGTCTTCTGAAGTTCTCCTTTAGTTTTGTAAGACAGAAAAATGTGCTTTAAGGGATATATGGTGATATTTCTAGCATTTAGAACAAGCATGTAGGATCTCCCTCATCCGATCGTATTAACGATAGGAATTGTATAAACTATATGGTTGATATAACCCAACGTATAGATTACATTTTATGTAAATGTATGTTATAGTTACATACTTCACATAGATACAGACATACATATATATATACGATATATACATACATACTATCCATACGTATAATACATATATATATATACATTTGCTTTTCTTGCTCATATACTAGCAGGCGGTACCTATAACGAGATATGTTTCTTATTTCATAATTGAATAGTATTGTGCTAAGTTAAAACTGAATCGATATATCAGTCAGTGTGAAGCTACAGTATTCCTCTATATTTCACTATATATATTTGCATATACGTTGCGTATCTGTATAGCTATCTGTTTACATATACATGTGTTACGTACTCGCCTCGCACAGGAGTATATACATATGTGTATACATGTGCATAAACACGCACACAATATACATAAATATATATATATATATATATATGGATATATGTATATATGGATATATGTATATATATGGATATATGTATGTATATATATGGATATATATATATACACATATATATATACATATATATATACATATATATATATATATATATATATATATATATATATATATGTATATACATACATACGCATGTGTTACCCAGAATTTATTAGTTTTTGTGCTTTTACCTTTATAATTCCTCGTATATGCTTCAATGAACCTTACTACTTTATCGTAGAGGTATGTATCTTCAAGGCAGGCATGTGTATGTGTGTATATGTATGCGCATGCGTGCGTATGCTCATGTATGCAATTCAGTCAATTGTTTATAAAACACAGGCAACCATAAACCCAAGTAAGGAACACGCTTTCCTAAACATAATAAACCGGAACTTTTTCCTGACACACAAATATTCGCAATTCGCGTTTCCGTTTATTTCAGAAAAATCATTCAGTCAGTTTATTACCTTCAATTCAGCAATCCCATAATATTCTTTCTATAATGTTTCGCTATGCAATAATGGTCTCACCAAGCTGTAGTTTATATATTTATGCATCTATGTGCGTATACATATACACATACGCACACATACACTTATACACACACACACACACATATATGCTGGATATGAATGCATAAGTGTATGATATATATAATATATATACATATATATATATATATATATATATATTATATATATATATATATATATATAATATATATATATATAACAGCATATTAAGCACCACACACGTTACATATTCATGTACATCTTTATATTTATCTACATACATGTATAGGTAGATGGATAGACAGACAGATAGATAGACAGATATATATATATATAATATATATATATATATATATATATATATATATATATAATATATATATATATATATATAGGTAGATAGATATATATGTATCTCTGTTTGTAATGTGTGTGTACATATAGATAATTGGTAGTCGCTTCTACAGTACACATTTCTATCTCATTTAATAATCTTATACCGAGGTATTTTTTCGGAAACTATTTAATAAATAATTTAAAATTAATTAGAATTATGACAAAAATTTCTGTTTCTATCGAGGTGTAGAGAGTAGACAAATGGTGAATATATCACACAAGACAGATATATATAATTATATAGAGTACAAGTACAATTAAGAGTACAGAAGCAACCATGCATATATTCTGACAATAGACGCTTAATACATCTAAGATTTTGAGTGGCTAGACGTATTTGGCGTCTATTTTCAGCATATAAGCAGGGTTACTTATGTGCCTTCAATTATAATTGTATTCAATACAATTATAATATCTCTCTATATGAATTTTACCTAAAAGTTTACTTTTTAATATGCAGGCTACTGACAAAATTCATTAATTTTAATGATTTTATCCTTTAATTATGTCTGTATATATATATATATACGAACATTTGAGACAATATGACGACAAAAATCAGTCCTCCATACTCTACCAAAGTGTTAAGGACCAACATGAAGTACACTGCGTCACCTTGACACCCGCATTTTATTGAAGCACCCGAAGGACCCAACACCCAGACAAATACATAAGTACGTCCTCATAAATGAAACATCTCCAGGACTAAATAGGGAATATATGCAGAAGATAGTCATGCCCCAATACACACAGTTATATATACACAGGCAGAGTTGTTAGTAGGACGTTATGTAGACGTATACACACACACATAAATAAATATGGATAGGTAAATAGATAGACAACATAGGTAATACGGAAGAACAATCACACACACATACACATTTACAAAACGCAAATGAAGACTGAAACATATGACCATATAAACACCAGCACACTTCACAGACGCACACACAAAGGTATATATGGAGACATATCCATACATAACAGACACACGCACATATTCACACAAACCTATACACATAGACACACTCAAACATGCACATACAAGGAGACAGAGGTGCACATACAAATATACACACATACAAATACACGCACACACATATATGTAATTTATCTGGTACATAAGCCTATGTTTAGATACATAGCTGACAAAATAGAGTAAGACTGAATTTTAGAAAGCAGTGTGGTCATGTGGTAAGAACTTTGCTTTCCAATCACGTGGTCCCTGGTTCAGTCCCATCGAGTGGCACCTTGGGCAAGTGTCTTTCAATATAGCCTCGAGATTACCATAGACAGAAAGTGCAAGAAGCCAGTCGTATATACCTATGTGTGTGTGTGTACGTGCATTTATGTATACATATGTATATATGCATGTATGTGTGTGTGTGTGTGTGTGTGCTTACGTGTGTGTGTGTCTTTGTGTCACAGAAAGTTTATGAATATGCTTTACTCTAGGCAGCTGAACTTACCTAAAATCGAGCTTATCTTTCAGTGCAAGGATTTAGTAGTTAATTGCATATTAGAGTAATTGTCTATTACTTATTTGGCCTCAATATCTGTGGGAAGGAAAAGAAGACAATTAAGGAATCTCGGATGAATCATCATACATGGCATGCCTTTGTGTGAGGGTGTGTGTGCGTGCGTAAAGTGAGAGAAAGAGAGAGCAAGCGAAAGAGATTATACATTAATTTGTTCTTTATCCTGTGGCCATCCAGAAGTAGATATAATTTTTTGACCGCTCAAATGTACTGATTCATGAATAGTCATACCGTCTTAAAATCTGAAGGGATACATTGGATTATATAGTCCTAAGCATTCATTCTATACTTTGATGTACAGGAATAGAGAAGGGAGGCAGTTTCTTGATGCACCATTTTTTCGCTTTGTTGACCCTATTTCCATCTGCAATCAATACTGTAGAATATTCAGTAGTTATGAAAAATCGTCGAGTGTCAGGTGGACTGGTTCTGAGCTCATTTAAAATAAACTGCAGAAATCTCTTTTCTCATATGTCCACAAGATCAGGTTCGATCTTCAACTAAACGCGAACAGAGAAAGAAAAAACACCACCCCACCGAATAACATTCATCAACCGCTACCTTATTTTCCTTATATATCATCCAACGGAAACCATCTGCAGACGCCAGTCAGCGAGTCCGTTACAGCAATAAAAAAGATGTTTTAGCACAACGCATTCCAGGTTATTGACCCAGTAGAACTTACATATAGACAGATTATATATAGAGATGATTGTAGCGTGAAGTACAATTGCTTAACAAACGAAGATTTGTGGCGAGGACTTGACGTGCAACGAACTTAGCACTTTCAGTTATGTTCATCAGGTCATTTATTGAGAGAGAGAGAGAGAGAGAGAGAGAGAGAAAGAAAGAAAGAAAGAAAGAAAGAGAGAGAGAGAGAGAGAGAGAGAGAGAGAGAGAAACAGAGAGAGAGAGTGTGTGTGTGTCTGTGTATTATACATTTTGTAGTTAAAAAGGCCCGAATCAGAAGTACTGAAAGGTATTTGAATAATACAAATCCAAGCTGTGAGAAAAAAAAATGTAAATACATTCCATGCTCTTTATATTTGGCAAAATATTAGCTGAAATTCTTGTGTTAATAATCAGAAAATGAGACCAAATACGTCTTCTCTAAAGGGCAATTAATAAATCCTTAGCCAGTCTACCTGACACTCGACCATTTATCTCGTATTACTGTAACACAGAAGTAATGTGTTCACTTTTTATTACAATCGTGAGCCGAATGCCCTAACCACTAAGCGCGTGGCTAAGTCGTTAGGACGTTCGGCTCACGATTGTAAGGTCGGGAGTTCAATTCCCAGCGACGCGTTATGTGCTTGAGCAAGACACTTTATTTCACGTTGCTCCAGTCCACTCAGCTGGCAAAAATGAGTTGTACCTGTATTTTAAAGGGCCGGCCTTGTCACACTCTGTGTCACGCTGAATCTCCCTGAGAACTACGTTAGGGATACACGTGTCTGTGGATTGCTCAGCTCAGTCACTTGCACGTTAATTTCACGAGCAAGCTGTTCCGTTGATCCTATCAGCTGGGACGCTCGTCGTCGTAATCGACGGAGTGCTTCTCCTCCTCTCCTACATCTAGATTTTTAAATATTTAAATTAATTACAGAGCTTCTGATATATTCTGTCATGAGCATAAAATATCTGTTGTTAGATTTAAGGCCAGTTATCAAAATTGCAATTAATAAAGCAGCGAGCTGGCAGAAACGTTAGCACGCCGGGCGAAATGCGTTGCCGTATTTAGTCTGCCATTACGTTCTGAGTTCAAATTTCGCCGAGGTCGACTTTGCCTTTCATCCTTTCGGGGTCGATGAATTAAGTACCTATTTCTTTACTACCCACAAGGGGCTAAACACAAAGAGGACAAACAAGGACAGACAGACAGATTAAGTTGATTATATCGACCCCAGTGCGTAACTGGTACTTAATTTATCGACCCCGAAAGGATGAAAGGTAAAGTCGACCTCGGTGGAATTTGAACTCAGAACGTAGCGGCAGACGAAACACGGCTAAGCATTTCGCCCGGCGTACTAACGATTCTGCCAGCTCGCCGCCTATTAAGTACCAGTTACGCACTGGGGGCGATGTAATCGACTTAATCCCTTTGTCTTTCCTTTTTTGTCCCCTTTGTGTTCAGCCCCTTATGGGTAGTAAAGAAATATATATATATTAACTACTCGCTTTCTCGTATTATATGACTGCATTCTTTAACTAATGAATATTCTACACTATTGATTGCAAATGGAAATAGGGTGGGTCTTTTCTGAGAATTGGTCAACAAATCGAAAAAACAATCTATCGAGAAACTGCCTCCCTTCTCTTTTTTCTGTACATCAAAGTATACAATGAATGCATATCTATATTGCTATTTCTCTAAAATCCATTCCTTCCAATACTCATACATTACATACACGGGATAGAGAGATGAGATGGTCACGGTTAGATCGCGTTTGATCATACCATACGTTTATTAGATCAGACCAGACCGGAAGTATTCAATAAAAATTACACAAGGAACAGTTGCGTTTAGTCATTTAATTCTATTCTGAGAAATTCTTTCATCGTTACACAATTAGAAATTATTTATAACTATGTGTCTTTATGCATATTTTTATCTAAAAATATTTCATTACTCTCATCTATTTACATCAATGTCTCAGCTTCTCTTTATATTTATCTTCATATTGGTATTTTTGCCTCAAGCTTTCGATAATATAAATACACATACACATATATACATACACACACATAATGTTATATTACTTATACGCACAAATACACACGGCTTGCCTCACATGTTCACAAATTTGTGCGTGTGTTTCACTTAGTGTAATATATGTATATATATATATATATATATTTATATATAAATGTGATGTATGTATGTATATGTATAGATATTTATTTACATGTTATATATATATATATATATATATATATATATATATATTATATATATATATATATATATTTATACATATAATGTGATGTATGTATGTATATGTATAGATATTTATTTACATGTTATATATATATATATATATATAAATGTGATGTATCTCTTTCTCTTTTATATGTATAGATATTTATTTACATGTTCATATATATATACATATATATATATATATATATATATATATATATATATATATATATATATAATATATTATATATATACACATACACTCTGTGTGTGAGTGCGTGCGTGTCTGTGTGTATGTGTGTGTCTTTCTATTTGCACTTTCATCACTTATTCACTTAGTAGTTCATTTATATCTTATTTTGTTTATTTATAAGAGTTACTTAACAAAAATGAATTCCGTTTTAAAAGCATTGTTTCTTAAAATAAAATGCAGAAAAATCTCATTTTCTAAACAAGCCAGCTATACTCAAACGTAGCATAGTTAATTCATTTACCACCTCAGCTTATGCCATTTGTTTCCTTTTTACGCTAGTGTTTCACCAATATATTTTATTCTTTTCAATTTCATGTTTGTTAATGAAAATAAAAATGCCTTCTGTCTTAGTTAAAACACCATTTATTTTGAGAAGGGTGTGTTGTGGGTTCGGTAAGGAAGCTGGATGTGCATACTTTCACCCACAGCATTAAAAGGTGAGAGAAATGGATTACATTCAACAGTAATTCCAACGTGTTTACAAATAGCCAAGCGTTTATTTCTTATTCCATGACTCAATTTTCCGCATTTAATTCCAATTGGAAGAGATCTAGTTAACTGTTAGGCATTATATTTGCATATGGTTTCAAAGTGTACAACACAGAAACTGTTTCATTCGACTCAGGTTTTTTTGTATGAAATCCATTCCATGAATTGTGTTAATTATTGCAACAAATTAAAAACCAATATTTCACAAAGGAAGTGTGATGGATTGCCGGCATAATATCCACATTCATGAAATATCTCTCTTTTATATTTTACTTGTTTCACTCATTGGATTGCAGCCGTGCTGCTGTACCATATTGAAGAGTCTTATGGAAATAATCGAGACCAGTTCATTTTTGTTTAATCTTGTGCTTATTTTATTGGTCTCTTTCGCCGAACCGATAGCCTAGAGCAGTGCTGTGCAATCTTGTTTCACTTGCGGTACACTTATATTCCTTTCAAAATTCGGCGGTACACCTGAACCAACTAAATATATAACTAAAAGTACAGGGGAAAAAGTGTTTTCAGGCTACACTGCGACACACCTAGCACCGCCTTATGGTACACCAATATGTCACGGTATACCGGTTGCGGAGCACTGGTCTACTGGAAATAAAAATATCCAACACCGGTTGTCAGGTGATGGTGTTGGTCTTCTGCACAATTTCCATCAACCAATTTTATTCAGAAAGCATTAGCCAGGTTCAGAGGTGTGGTAGTAGACGTTTGCCCAAGTCATGTAATGGGACTGAACAGGAAACCACGTGGTTATAAGTATATATTTATGAAACTATAAAATCCGTATCATAATTTGAATTTTACTCAGTATGACTTTTACTTTCTTCCATTTTCAGTTTATGCTTAGTAAAGTTCATTTGCTTAAAGCCTTTGATCACATGTTTACTCTATCAAGAGGGCTTCCAGTAGCGTAGTAGTAGTAGTGTAGTAGTAGTCGTAGTAGAAGTAGTAGTAGTAGTAGTAGTAGTAGTAGTAGTAGTAGTAGTAGTAGTAGTAGTAGTAGTAGTAGCACAACTCTCACTCTTTCTTCCTGTTTCTGTTGTACCTGTATTTCACAGGGCCAGCCTTGTCACACTCGGTGTCACACTGAATCTTCCCAAAAACTAGGTGTCTGTGGAGTGCTCAACCACTTGCACGTTAGTTTGACGAGTAGGCTGTTCCATTGATCGGATCAACCGGAACCTCGTCGTCGTAACCCATGGAATGCCACGACGACGATGATCAATGGTATTTCGGCTATGATCCTTTTCAAAATGTGATTTGATGAAGTTTTGGTTGCTATTTCTTGTCGGTCGACCACCTATATAAAGGCCTACTATGTTCTTGGGAGTCGAAAGTAATGCTGCAACTAACTTAACACAAATATATGTTTCGCTTCTACATACTCCCGCATTCTTTTGAGTTTGTTCTAAGTCCAGGGATTGATTATTTGTAAATTTTCTGAAATTCTTCACAGACAACATTCTGGTCAACAAGTATAACGAAATTGATTATTAAACGTTCATCATTTCTTTTTCCTTTCATTTCTCCGCCATCAAAATTCGATCAGTATTCTCTGCGACTGTGACGAACAAAGCGGAACAAGAGACATTGATAAACTGAATCAATGTCTCTTTCGATTTTTGGTTATTGCTATTTCGTCTTACTATCGCTACTAATGTCCTTTAAGAAGTAATATGCCTGCATCACAACATACTATATTTCTACAGTGTTAAGTAATAGTATTTCGGGTCGCTGAGAACAAACACATAAGTAATAATGTTTTAGAACAAGTGAAAGCATCGCAAGCTGTATCTATTTCTGTGCTGTAGTTTAAGCTTCTCCTGATCACTCAAAGCAATACTTTGATCAACAGCATTTATGCATTGGCAATTCCATTCCATTCCATTTATTTTTAGTGTCAAATATAGCACATCTACCTCCAGACTTATTTAGATTCAAACATCAGAATATCTGGAACCATATCTAATGTGTCTGTACGTTTTTAAAGATATCAAGTATGGCTTGAAAGAGATTGGGTCACTATTTTTAGCTTACGAATTAAAAACTACACACCATCATATACACGAAGATTTTCCAACCAATACAAATTGTGGCCTGAATAATACATATCTGCCGCGGAGAACTCATATAAACGTTTATTTATGATACCCTCCTTTACGCTTGATAAAACCCATATAATAACAAAGTTTCTGTATCAAACCAGAAAACTTGTTTCCACCATCCCTTTCTATACAACCACTTTTCTCTGCTTTCATCACGCTTAAGTTTTATTTACATAACGTCACCAACGAAGAGAAACAATAAATAAAACCTGAAGATTTAAAGAAAATCGCTGTCTCATGACAGCTAGTAAGCCGAAACTGACGCCACTGTCAAATTTTTACTTGTGAATGCCAATAAGTATGAATTCTACTAAAAGTATTGAGTGACCATTCGCATTACTGTTTGTTTGTTTTTTTTATATATATAACTTTATATAAAAGCAAACATTAGTATATATCATATTTCTATATATGTACGTAGTGCAACCAGAGTGCTAGCAAGCGAGAAAATTACCTACATAGACGAATAGACAGATAGACAAATAATTAGATTGATTAATTGATTGATTCTGTTCCTTCTTGTCCATTGAATAATCTAATACTCGTTGTTTGTACACAATAATCAGTAAGTAATCCAGGTTTTACAATCTATACCTTATCACCAAATATAATTACATGACATAGATTACATTAAAATAACTGTGTATAGCATGTAAAATGTATTTATAAATGTGGAAAAGAACAGTATGTAATAGTTTACCTCGCAGAAACTCCTCAGAGTCTTCTTTCCTAAAGATCGCACACCTTGCTCAGACTATCGAACGCGGTTCGTCAGATACGATGTTTCAACCTCCTTTTTTTCTCGTCAGTCGACATTCTAAACTAAATTGGAAAATATCTGCTGCGACAGAGATCTGCAAAAAAACATTTACTGATTTGTGCGAAAGATAGTGACATGTAAACTAGATTAATATACAAAATAAAAACAGCTTTTAAAAAATAGAAAACGATACATATATTATTTACAAGGATAACTGTAATATTCATTTTAACTCAGAAAGACTGTTTAAAGACACCTGTGTTAACATACAAATAGGAAACTCAGAATGTCGTCGGCGGATCGTCATAAAATGGTGTCGCTATACTTCCTGTATTCTATAAATTACCAGTTTTTAAATCTGAATTTTTCATAATTTTTGCAATTTACAAATTTGCTGCCATTGTTGATGTTTTATTTGTTCATTTATAAGGAAGAACAAATGGCGTTGACACCCTAGTGCCATTGTTTGCCTGTCACAGAACTATAAATGCATTATCATTGGCTCTGATTATACACTCAGTGCTGGTTGTAATTTCATGGCCGAAATAAAGGAATTAAATTTAAAACAGAAACAAAACAAAGCAAAACCAGAATATCTCTACTCCGTGACGTCACACAAGCCGATATTTTCGACTCAGTAAGTCTACACTTTGCAATGAGGAGTTGTCACATACACATATACGTAAGAATTGAAGCCTGTTGCTACGCGTGTGAAGCAGATGAGGGTGTGACCAGCCGTAACAGCGTCTAAAATGTGTCTCTACGGCATGTGCTCCTATATCTGACCAATCGTCTCTATGTCTAAAGTCCTTCGCTTTCAACGTTAACTATAGGAGCGCCAACAACTGCCTGTTACTTCTAATAGGCAGCTTTCCAGTTTATCGATCTCAATGCTGTTGGTTATGTTTATAATAATGTTAATTTGTATCCTCCTTGTATTTGCCTGCCTCTCTCTCTCTCCGATCTTATACGCGTACAAACAAGTGCAAAGAAACACACATGCGCACACACGAAAGGTACACACAAATGTGCAATTTTTTTTTCCGTTGTCCTGAAATTTGATTGTCACATAACTTCTTGTTCTTTTTTCTATTCTTCTTGTTGCTTTTGTGACTGTTGCCGCTGGACTCCGATTCTGCCTGACGAAATAGACCTATTATTAAAGTTGTTCTAGCCTTAGTAATCACATTTTAAATTTTCAATGTCATTGTTTTTTAAGAGAGTATAGTATAAAGCAAGTGGAAAATTCGCTACTACTCGATATGAGTGTGTGTGTGTGTGTGTGTGTGTGTGTGTGGAGGCGCAATGCCCCAGTTGTTAGGGCAGCGGACTCGCGGTTTCGATTCCCAGACCGGGCGTTGTGTGTGTTTATTGAGCGAAAACACCTAAATCTCCTCGAGGCTCCGGCAGGTAGTGGTGGCAACCCCTGTTGTACTCTTTCGCCCCAACTTACTCTCACTCTTTCTTCCTGTTTCTTGGGTAACGCTGCGATAGACTGGCGTCCCGTCCAACTGGGGGGAACACATACGCCATAGAAACAGGGAAACCGGGAAACCGGGCCCATGAGCCTCGCTAAGCTTGAAAAGGGCGCATAAATAAAATAATATATATATATTGTACTATATTAAGAAGCGATACCACAATTTTTTACTCGTTTCAAATATAACAAATTACTCTGGGTTGTTGTGAGGGTATCCATATATGGGGAGTCTGAACCGGCTAATTCGTACTGGCATCTAGTCGTATAAGTTGTTATAAGGAAGTCAAACCCAATAGTGATATTTTGAAATTATTTAATACGTGTGTTTCAGGCCTGCGTAATACATAATAGGAAATAGCTGACAAAGGCATTACGTAATGGATGCATTTCGTATTATATATTGAGCAGACCTGAAACACACGTATTAAATCATTTCAAAACATCATTATTCGGTTATTTGGTTTGACTTCCTTGTTACAGCTGTGTGTGGGGGGGGGGTAATTTTCTCCTTAGATATACTGTTACATCATACCTAGGTAATAAATCAGAAAACGTCTGCTAGTGACTTTTGGAAAAGTTCTCATAAGACATTATTTTCTAATATGTTAAGCATGGTTAATTCTAAAACATTCAAAGAATCCAGTTTTGATAGTTTTCTAAAGTAATTCCAATTACGAATATTTCTACTTTCTTTTTGCAACAGTCAGCTTTCTCGATATATCTTTCCTCTCTATCTCTCTCTTCTATAATTCTCTTTCTCTTTCTTGCTCTTTCTTTACTTCTTCCTATTCTTTCTTTCTTTCTGTCTTTTCCCATCTCGCCTTCTCCTCCTTCTCTCTCTCTCTCTCTCTCTCTCTCTATCTATCTATCTATCTATTTATCTATCTATCTATCTTCTCGCACAATATATTTATTTTTGAAGATATTATTGTTTTTGTATGGTTCTTGATGTTTTTTTATTCCATACAAGTTATTTTGTTGCTAAAAGCATAATTAAATGAAGCGTAACGAAATTTTTATTTAGTTGAGAGGAAAATTATTGAGGTTTGTTTCTATTTGTTTTCTTAAATTTTCTTCTTTCCATTATTCGTCTTTTTCTCTAGTCATCTTTACTTTGATTTTCTTTTTATTGCTTCTTTATATATTTTATTTCCTTCTTTTCTGTTTGTTTATTACTATACTACAACTACTAGTACTACCACTGCTCCTGTTGCTGCAACTGCAGGTGGACGAGTCGAAAAATCGATAGTGAATCGACAAATGCCTAGCGGTATTTTGCCATGTTCCCTTTATATCCCGAAGTCAAACTCTGCCTAAGGTCGACTTTGCTTTCATCCTTCTTGATGAAACGAAATTAGGATCAGCAGCAGTCAATGTCGGGTTCCATATAAGAGATAGATTTATCCTCATAAATTTATGGCCTCTTCCTAAATTTGAAATCATTATTTTTGGCTTTTATTGAACGTGCTGGCAAGGCAGAAACAGCAATTTAAACAGGACTTAGAGGTATTTTTGTGTCCATACCAGTATAATACTTGGCTGCATTTAATTGATTATGCATGCTCTCCCTCTCTCTCTCTTTCTCTCCCTCTCTCCCTCTCTCACCCTTCTTATTCAGATCTCTCTCGCTCTCTCACCCTCACTTTCTCTTTCTGATCTCTCTTTCTCACTCTCTCTTCTTCCTATGGCCTGTCTCTGTCTGTTGCTCTCTCCTTCTCTCTCTCTGTCCGCCACACTCTCTCAAAATGTGTAGCCTCAGAATCAGTATTAGTGGTATCAAGCACAGTACAAAGATCAGTGGGGACATGCAGTCCCCTTGGAAGATGTCCCTCCTAATTTCTACTGTCCCTAAACTTCTTCCATATGCTGATAGGTTCGTCCTCCAATTCGCCATACTATTTCCAAGCAATCGCTCAACATTCGATGCAATACCAAATAGGTTCATACACTCCATAATCCAAGAACGTGGGCTCATATCGTACGCCTTACGATAGTCGATCCATGACATGGCTAAGTTACTTTTCTCTTCCTGCTGTTTCTAAGTTCAGTTTTGTCTATCAATTGTTGTTATTATTATTATTATTATTATTATTATTAACATTATTATGTGAGAGAGCAGTGCATGCCATCAAAGTGACACTGGGGTAAAATATACGAAGCCCAGTATACCTATCATGACTACCCGTCTGATAAGGGTACACTAGGCACATGAATCACAACCATATGTGTGCGACATGGTGATCTCATATCAAGGTAAACAGCGCATAACCTTGCAGGAGGGGCCCAGTTAAAATTTTCTTCTGGTCGAGTAACCCATCCCTCTCAAAAGGTCCCTGAATAAGGGTCGTTTAAAGATGTTGAACGAAATACCCATGTTTCATGAGGTGAATTATTCAAACTCCAAAGAATCCCTCTCAACACATGGCTATGATGCTCCCCACTACTTCTGCTCATGATCAGAGATGCACATATCGTGAGCCACTAAGGGACATGCTCAACTGGTTAAGGTCAAACAACTGACAAGCAAATCTGTGGTATTGAGCAGAATATTTACTGTTGCCCATCTTTTATACCAAGACAAAACAATGTACATAATAACATTTTCATCAGTTATGATCAGAAGCCACGATTGCAACTGCCTGGTACTGCATCAGGGCATTATTATTATATTATTATTATTATTATTATTATTATTATTATTATTATTATTATTATTATCCAATGGTTATTACATGCTAATCTAATTAGCATGTTAGTTACCCGAAGTTTAGTGGTAGCATGTTTCCTCTAATCAACAGAACTTTGATAGGATTCTCGCAGAATATTGTATGTTACTTTCCTGCAAATTCACAAATCACTTCTCAATTCTAATATCCTTCAACCTGGTATTCACAATGTATCCATCACTTTGTCTAACACCTGAACCTTAAAATCGTGCACATCTTACAATGTCTTCTGCCTATCCACAATCATTATTCTCCTCGCATCAATTGTATGGTCGATCCGTATGGGTAACCCATAAATCCTCTAATTATCGTACGCCGTCACAGTTTCTGGTTCCAGTTCATAACATCTTTTCGTCACTTCGAATAGGGCTTACATGCCAGTGTACCACTTAACAACTCAATATCCAAAGCGCAATGAGGAGTCAGGTCCCTAAATCTGAGATTATGTCATTCATATTGTTGTGATGTTGTATGTCACCTTTTATCAATGTAAGAATACTAATTAAAATTCAAGATACCCTGCATCATATCTGAGTGACAGTGTTTAATTTATATATGCTTAATAGTATGTAACTTAGAGCTCCATTAGTCCAAGGTTTGTAAATGTACAAACCACGTCCGAACGTTCCGACGTGGTTCTCACGCCTACGAAACTTTGAGTAATGCATATCTAAGTCACATCCAGTTGTTATAAATACTTAACCTCAATGCTATTTCTTAAGTGTCCTTTTAATTCGCTTGCACACACATATCTGTCTCTGTTAGTTGTTTTATGTATACTCTCTCTTTTTACTCTTTTACTTGTTTCAGTCATTTGACTGCGGCCATGCTGGAGCACCGCCTTTAGTCGAGCAAATCGACCCCGGGACTTATTCTTTGTAAGCCCAGTACTTATCCTATCGGTCTCTTGTGCCGAACCGCTAAGTGACGGGGACATAAACACACCAGCATCGGTTGTCAAGCAATGCTAGGGGGACAAACACAGACACACAAACACACACAGACACATATATATATATACATATATACGACAGGCTTCTTTCAGTTTCCGTCTACCAAATCCACTCACAAGGCATTGGTCGGCCCGGGGCTATAGCAGAAGACACTTTCCCAAGATGCCACGCAGTGGGACTGAACCCGGAACCATGTGGCTGGTTAGCAAGCTACTTATCACTTACCACACAGCCACTCCTGCGCTCATATATGTATGAGCGTATGTATGAGTGAAAATGTTTGTGTGTTAATTTATGTTCAGACACATTAAAAAATCTGTTGTCTTTTGCTGTGTGGAATGTAATAAGATAGTACAACTGCATTTTGATATACCTGTAAATTTTATGGAATGGAAGCACTCCGTCGGTTACGACGATGAGGGTTCCGGTTGATCCGAATCAACGGAACAGCCTGCTCGTGAAATTAACGTGCAAGTGGCTGAGCACTCCACAGACACGTGTACCCTTAACGTAGTTCTCGGGGAGATTCAGCGTGACACGGAGAGTGACAAGGCTGGACCTTTGAAATACAGGTACAACAGAAACAGGAAGAAAGAGTGAGAGAAAGTTGTGGTGAAAGAGTACAGCAGGGATCACCACCATCCCCTGCCGGAGCCTCGTGGAGCTTTAGGTGTTTTCGCTCAATAAACACTCACAACGCCCGGTCTGGGAATCGAAACCGCGATCCTATGACCGCGAGTCCGCTGCCCTCACCACTGGGCCATTGCGTCTCCACTGTAAATTTTATAATTACACGGCGATCGTATGTTAGCTTTCATATCTCATGATTTATTACAATGAACAAGGCAGCACAGCTCAAGATAAAGTGTGGACCTCGAGAGAAAATTGATGAAGCGGTTAGATTTTATATTTTTCCCGTGTATATGTGTGTATTTTATGGTTTTTCTAAAGTGAAGAATACGAGAGAAATTGTAATCAATCCCATTGGTTAGTTTATCAACCGACGCTGTTGGTTAGTTTATCAATCTCCTTACTGGTTGCATTAAGCACACGAGCATATTCACATACGGACGAATAATCGATGGCTAAATCGCTGGGATTTGCTAAATAGTTTTCAATATCGAAAGGAAAATAGTGCTTGTTCGAAAGATTTATATTCTTTTAAATTTCATAGAATGTTATTTTACTTCTAATTTTTTCATCCTTCTCTTTCTTGGGATTCTTTGTGTAAATTCTCTTGTAACATAAAAAAGTAATAAAAATACTTTACAGTGTAGCGTTATTTTTTTTTAATATGTGCATGGACATGATTCTTCACATTTAACAAATGTGTGTATATATGAATGTTTGTGCACACATTTTTTTAATACAGTTTTATATATGTTCTTTAAAACAAAAACAAAAAAAAACTATTATACGTGAGAAATATTCGGATATGTGTGTATGCTCGTCTTTTATGTATGTATGCTGTTACATGGTACACGGGCTTGTATGTGTACATTTGCCAGCACATTTATGCAGAGGTTAGTGAGATATTCTGGGAGATAAGTATGAAGATATATCTAATATAAGTGGAGAAATTATTACGTGTGCATGTAGGGAGTTTTTATTCATATATAGTGTGTTCGTGTTTCAAGTTTCTCCATATAACGCCATTTTCTTATACACACACACACACACACACACACAGATACACACACACACATATCATGTATGTATGACTTTTCTATGTGTGGTGTTTTTTCTTTATCTAAATATTTTGCGCATGTGTGTATATATATATACATATATATATACACACATTTTTATATGAAGGGAATAAAGTGCTATTTGTTGCGAAAATCCTTTAAATTATTCAAATTAACAAAAATTAATAAAAGTACAAAGAACAATATGAGAAGACCCGCAACAATAACATTAACTGCAAAAAATAATGAAGGAAAACAACAAAGAAAGCAAAATATCAAAATAAATTGTAAACAAACTACCAACAAACAATACTCATAAGAAATCATCTGAACGGAAGCAAGAAAAGGAACTACGATGCGGAAAAAAAACATCAGAAGTTTTAAAGTTCCTGACGTAATAAAACAAATATAATGAAATATTCCCTGCCCACACTCTGACGAATAGCAATAACTACGGCATCAATGAAAAGCCACAGCAATGAAACGATAGTATCCAGAATAGTGCTGAAGAAAATAAAAATCTATAGACAAAATATATACAAAAAAAACAAAAAACCTTAGCCAAGAAAATCAACCTAAAGTGTAAACAATCCAAAATCGCACAAAGAAAATCTTTGTTTTAACACAAACATACACAAACACCCCACACACATACATACATACACAAATACATACACAAACACACACACGCACGCACACACACACACACACACACACACACACACATATATATATATATATATACCTCTTTTAAACCTAAATTTGTTGAACACAAGCCACCAGTGAGAAACCCTTCTCCTAACCTAAACCAGTCCCACCAATAACAATAAGAACAACAACAATATCAAACAATCACATTTTTCATTAATACAGTTAAGAGGTTTCTGTGTGTCAGAAACAAAAAAAAAACAGGACTGAAAAACAAAATGGAGTTGATTTCATTTGAGCCGTTTTCACGACAATCGACACGGAAGTAATTCTGAAAGCTCCGCTACCTCGTTGCCTTCTTCTTCAACAACCACTTCTGCTTACATTTCTTTTTCTAACTCTCCCCTTTTTTGTCTTCTCATTCTGCTACACCTCGTTCTCATTCATCTTTTTTGCCCCACTTTCTTTTTTTTAAAATTTTCTTCCATTTTCAGATCGTCGTCCATCTAATTCCCCCCCCCCCTCTTCCCTTTGCCATACACATACAATTCTGGCAACGTTTCTTTCTTCTTTTTTTCTAATTCTCCTCACTTTGTCTTCACCCTTTCTTGCTTTCTTCTTACACTTGTTTTATTTCGACAACTATCGTTGAAATAAATTAAATGAATAAAAAGGTGCTGGTGTTGAAGAAGCAGAAGAAGAAGAAGAAGGGGGAGGAGTAGACAAAGAAGCAAGGGATGATGATAATGATGATGTTGATGATTATGAAGAGAATGAAGACGGTTATGATTATGTTGATGAGGAGGAGGAGAATGAAGAAGGTTATGTCATTGGTTATGATGAGGAGGATGATGAAGAAAGAAGAGGAGCAGAAGAAGTGGACAAGGAGAAGTGGAAGAGAAGGAGGAGGAGGAGTTTTTTGCGTGTACGCTTGATTGTGTGAAGAGAGAGTGATATAGATGAAGAAATACAATAGAACGCAAAGAAGTTACAACAAACATTATTACAGCCAGCTTCGTAAAGTTTGGCAGACAGGCAGTTTGAAAGGCGAAAAGAGAAACAGGCTTAGCCCCACAGAGAAATATTTGAATGAAATTGACAATTCAAATAGATCATGGTATTAGAGAGAGAAAGATAGATGGAGAAATAAAGTAACAGACAGATGAAAATATGTGTGCTTAGGAATACCAGAAAACTACCATTTGACCACTAAAATAATGTCGAAGATTTTAATACATAAAACGTGATAAATATGAGAGTGAACGATGGGGGGAAAAGAGAGAAAGATAATTATAGTGACTGATCTATCATAAGTAAAATGTAGGAAGCTAGTGTACCAGTATGTGCACATATGTAACTATGTTGGTGTTAGCATTTTCTTTGAGCGATGAATTATAAATACATCTCTAAAATTCGACTAGACTAGAAATAATTTTCATAGACAAAGATTAATTCTCTCTAAATTAGGATAAGATCGTTATTTAAAATACTGATCATATCAAGTGGCCATCATGGAAATAAAAGCCTTATAAGTATTAATTATTATTAATTATTATTGTCTTTTCACCTTGTGCAGTATGAATATATAAAGTGATTTTAGAGTCATGTTTTGAGTGCTATCTCTAACAAGGTGGTATCTCTTAGATACCCTTAATTATATATATATATATATATATTTGCAATATTTGTAATATATATATATATATATATATATATCCATAGGATATATTATAACACTATTCCACATATACAAAAAACAGCCATACCAAGAATCCATCATCAGTTGTCTCATGGATATCATTATGATTTTGACACCTGGGCAGTACCATTCAATCCAGCGGTGGCAACAGCACTAAAAGAAGTGTTGTTTGAGAACAAACATACCAAAAAACAAAACACACAACTTTCAAACACACTTACCCCATGTACAACAGTATTCAATCAAATATAGTTAGGATTAAACACTAACTTTAAAATTAAACAACAAGAAATACATAAATCTATGTACATCTGTATCGGTATAAATAGTAAACCTACAAATACTAAATTATATATTAAACAGCGACCAATCTTTAAGTCCATACAGATACTAACCCCACCAGTCTTCCATAGTTACTACTATAATAACAGAAAGTGAAAGATTTGTTTCAGTTCTCTTCAAAACAAAACCGCGATTGCATTTTATGAATAATATAATAATTATGAGTGAAATACATATTGCTTCATAATTCAAAAGTTAATTATAAAAGCACTAGATACTCTTAATATATATATTACCCTTACAAGCTATAATGCAAACTTACCAGAAACTAATAAAAACTATAAATTAAGAACTAATAAAAGTATATTTGTAATTAACTATCATTATACAATTTTGCGACGATTAAAGCTACATTAAAACTGTTTTAAAAGATAATAAAACTACAAAGGATTAACATTTAAGACAATGCAAGAAGACTGATGGTAGTCTGTGTTGCAAAGATTTGTCATATTTAGTGAAAGGCAAAGTATAAGTGCAGATCTTCACGGCAATATTGTTTCTGCCGCTGGCATGTATTGTGAGCGGATTTGATAGACTGAAACTGAAAGAATTCTGTCGTGTGTGTGTGTGTGTGTGTGTTTTCGTGTATGGGTGTGTGCGTACGTGTGGGCGTGTGTGTGTGTCATCGCGTTTGCGTTTGTCCCTGACCACCGCTTGACAATTGGTTTTTGGTTCGTTTACGTCCACGTAACTCTGTGGTTCGGCAAAACAGATCTATAGAATAAGTACCAAACTTTAACATAACTGGGACCGCCTAAAACCCCTCACGTATTGTATATCGTTTACTGAAACAAGTAAACTATATACAATATTATTGAAACCGTGGATACACCAATTAATAATAGCTTGGATCAAACACCAGTCTTGCAGAGAAAATAGCTGAAGGCTATATGAAGGTGACTTCCGGGATTTAGTCCGTCCCAGTGGTTTTTAACAATGTATTACAGGCTATTGCTTATAGTTCTATCCACTTCGTGGCACACCACTAAGTGGACTAATTAGCTGTAATCCAAGTTGTGACAAGATTTGATTACATAAACTGTCTAATTTTGGTTTCAACTGCTTCATTTGTAAGTTAAGCGCAACGGTTTCTAGTGAAAAACATCGATATTAAGTTCAATTTTAGTTCAAAATTCTAATGGATGACATGCTCAAATACTTATTATAGAACCCAAATATACATGTTTGAGAGGCAAGTGAGATACAACATACGAGTATTCTCCTGTTGAAATATTTTCACTTCTTCATTAGGATCATTTAATTTTGTTTCCCTTATAGAATAGCTGTGGCATTTCTAACATCATATAAGTCTTGGCCCTGAGCCTAAATCCAATATTATCAATACTTGTTCAACTTCTTACATTTATATTATAAAATCACACTTCCCTCTGCTATTCTGCTTAGTAAGCAATAATTACAACACAAAGCTACTGACGTACTGATAATTTCAAGAGCCAATATCAACCATTTACATCTATGTTCAAAACCACAGCCTCTGAAACGATCTGTAGGAATTAAAAGTATTTAGACGTTATTTATGGCTTTTATAACTGAATTAGTTTTTTGTTTCGTTTTTCTCTTCTTATTGTTTAATTGCTTTCCACAGAGACAATAAAAGATTCATAAGATATAGAAATCTGTAATGTCTGGCTGTATTTGTAAATTCTTTAACAAAATTAAATCCATTTACAATTCCAGCAGTAATTTCTTTTAACATTTGCTGAAGTATAGAAATTGTTCTTTCTACCGGAATTTGACGCCAGTTTTTTTCATTTTTTTTTGTTTTTTTTTTTTTTGCAAAACTTGAATTTGTATATATCTTTTTCTTTTCTGGATGAAGACTAACAAAACATCAAAGAGGCATTAATATTCTAATTTACATATATTTGTGACTGTGAATGTCTATGAATGTATCACTAGAAACTAAAATTTCTTTTTATATTAGCAATATATATTGAAAGAAACGTAGATTAAGCAAGTATTCAAGCTAAGATTACGACGCCATTGCAGGCTAGACTCAAAGGTATTTATGTCACATACCAACTAATAACAATGACAAAACGTCACACGTCCTCCGGACTTCAATGTATAATAAAGTATACAATTCATGCTAACACATACACACATACACGCACAAACATTGAGGCTAATTTCTGCTGTATCGCCTGTTGCACTTCTGTGATGCTGGGGAGTGTACAGCATTGTGGGTTCTTTTCTGTTGTTGGGTGTGTGCAAACTTTTCTCGGTACCGTATTGTGCTAATGTTTTTCTCTTGAGGTGTGGTGCATGTGTGTATATTCGTGCGTCTATTTGTGCCAGTCTAATGTGTGTACATGTAAAAGTACTTCCATTTTAGTTCGTATTGCATGAATGTGTCTTACTATCGAAGCTCACTTTCTTAATTATATTATATTCTAATGCATGTGTTTAATCTGAATGTGACTGACACGCAAGTGATAGATAGTTAGATAGATAATAGATAGATAAATAGATAGATAAATAGATAGATAGGCGTAAACATATATATCAGTGGACACTTGTCTTTACAAGCCTCTAATATGTATTCAATTACATAAACCTGTGAGTAATAAATTTTATAAATTGCTAATATTTCATATAGAGAAGCAATTACAGATCAATAATATTGATTTTCTATCATACATACATACATATATATATGTATTTCAAAATGTGACCTCGTGTGTACCGTTGGCGATTTTTTTCCTCTGTCTTTCCTTCTCGGGATCTTTCTTTCTCCTGTTTCTGACGAAGAGCTCCGCTCGAAACGTTAAACCCTCCTTCTTCCCTTCTTTCCTGAGCGTCCAATAATACTATATTTGTTCCACGTCCTCGCAGTGTTGTGTTTTCTTGTTTGGATTAACTATATATATATATATATATATATATATATATATATATGGGCCAAAGAACCGCCCGATGCTAGACACCAGTATATATGCATTATCTAAGCGAAAGAAAAACAACTATTGACACAGCAACTTATCTCTCCAAACCTTAAAACTACAAACGCTTTCCACTTTGCTACAATGAAGGAGAATTTAGAATAACGAGACAATGATATGAAAATCCACAAATAAGCATAACAAATATGTATCTTCATATTCAGCTGCCAAACGGATATCGCTGTGGTTTATATATATATATATATATATATGTGTGTGTGTGTGTGTGTGTGTGTGTGGTGTGTGTGTGTACAGTAAACCATCGCCAAATCGAGTTTCAACTATCGCGCACTCAATACATTGCGGATTTTTCTGGCTAATATATGTAAATTTATATTGCGGACTCTTCAGTATATTGCGGGTTTCTGCGACCGACATGTATTTATATTTTTTTATATTTTAATTATTTCTGTAGTAATATAAGCACTTTCAAGCCTAAAAATTAGTAAATTAATAAATAATAATAGAGCAGAATACAGTATGACACATTAATTAAAATATATTAAAAGAAAATACGTGGTGTACAGTAGATGAGTAAACAAAGAATCGCATATACTGTATGGAAAATGAAACTCAGGAGGCAAGGGTGTGGTGATGCTATATTCCCTCCTTCCTACATTACACACATATACACACGACCCGCCTGGTTTCATGACGAACGAAGGTAAGCATTGCTTTCTCGTGGTAGTAGCAGTTGCGAAAGAGGTTATATGGAAGACCAGAGTGAAAGGTGTAATGTCAGACACCATGACCTCTGGCACCCCCCTAACGAACATCTTCAGATTCCATCTGAAGAGGAAGGTGGAGCTAGAGAAAGAGTGTCTGACAGAGTCTATATTCAAAAAAAGATGGATGCGTGTCGCTCGGATGCTGGGTGTGAAAGGCCCTGCATGAACACGCCATGATCACCTACCAAAAGTTTTCAGCTGAAATAACAGGGCTCGTGGGGTCGGCTATCCTGTTCTTTTATTTTCATTTGTTTATTTGTCCTTATTTAATTTTCATTGTAAATATTATTATTGTAAATAACCCGCCCGATTTTATTGTAAAAAGTCCCATGTTGACCCCAAACATTGTATTGTCCCCATCCGTGTTAATCCGTATGGATAATAAAGAAATTACACATATACACACGACCACCACACATGCTTACACTGTTCTCTTTTATGCCTGCTTCTCAACATAGAAACATTCTGTGTCATACATCTAGACGCTCGCACCTTCATAAATCCGCCTATGAAGAGTTAGAATACCAGATTTCCTTGTGGTGTCAGTCACATCACCTTCACAATGCTGCTTCCTTCTGCCTTTTAGTAATTTGTTTCGTCGTGTTTTAATTTTTAATTTTATTGTTATTATTGTTTTACATTTTTATACATTTTACTTTCTCGGTATTATTCTCTACCTCTACTTCTCTTACGGAAGAAGGACTACCGTACGAAACGTTAACCTATTCTATGCTAGTACTATTATTACTATACTCATAAAACTTTTTAAAATCTTTTCTTTCTTTTAGATATTTCTTGATCTCACATTTTACATGCGCTCATACACGCAGTGAGACACACAAATACACACTCACCTACATATACATACAGACAGACACAGACAAACAGACAGACAGACAGACAGACAAATTCCTGTATATGAATTGCATTTCCTTAATTCTTTATTTTCTTCTCTTTTGCAGGTAAGTCTACTGCAGTTCTGAACTTCATTTCGGTGATGTACACCATTCAATTGGAATGATTTTTTTAACACTCTCTCTTTCATTTGTGTATGTATATATATATATATATATATATATATATATGCATTCATGTATGTATATATATGCATGTATGTATGTGTGTGTACGTGTGTGAGAATGTTGTATGCATATTTGTGAATATAAGAGATGCAGTTTCGCCTCGTATTCATGTATATATTTGCATATATGCAGATATATTTTCGTTAATGTTAATATATAAATATTTGTGAATGTATATAAATATATAAATTTATGCTTGCTATATGAAGGTGCCTTACTGAATTCACCGTTATACATGTGAGTATGTGTAGTAATTTATGTGCACATGTACAGATTTCGTCGTGTATGTGAGTGTATTCGTGTAACACATGTATTAACATATACATGTGCCCAAATGTATTTATGCATATGTGTGCATGTATTGCCTGTGTTTATGTTATAGAAGTGTGTGTATATGTGTACAAGCGTTGTGTAAGAAGCAGTTATTCCAAGTTAATGTGCTTGTGTTGATATAATTATATTCGCAGCTCTAGATGAAATTTGCTATTAGAATTTTCATATCAATATAAGTTTAGTCCTTATCTTTTTCTTCAGCACATTATGGCTTTCTCTATTGTATGCATCATCATCATCACTATTATTGTTATTATTTCATTCCAAAGTTTGTATTAAAAAATATCGGTTATTGTGTGCGCGCGCGCGTATGTGTTTCATGTTAACTGATATGCCTTCACAAAAGGTCTTACCTAAAAAGTAAAAATTTCCAAGAAAATGAGGTTTTCCAGAGCGGGTAGATTGCTGACATTCCTTATAATGTCTATTTGGACTTGCAACCTTTCAAGATCGTATCTTTTATCTATGACCTATTACTTGTTTCAGTCATTAGACTCAGGCCATACTGGGGCACTGCCTTGAAGAATTCTTAATCGAATGTATCTACCCTAGGATTTATTTTTAAAGGTTGTTATTATTTTATCACACACACACACACACACACACACACACACACACACACACACACACACACACACACACACACACACACACACACGTGTATATGTATATATATATATATATATATATATAACAAAGACAGAAGATGGAATGTACGGGAATTTATTATTAATCACGACAATTGTTTCGGCACATCTAGCATCGATTCCTCTTGGATGGGACACTCAACAACTAGTTCAGGGGCATCCGGTGGTGCAGATGTACCTCGTAGGCTGATAAATAAATAAATAAAAACAACTCGTTAAAATGACTGTCCCACAAGGTCACTTTCCGTTTTGTAAAGAGAGAAACAGACAGGAGGAAACATCTTCTTATATATAGAAGATCAAAAATAAAATTGCAGATGACAAAAAGAGAAACGAACACGTAATCCAGCGAGAAAAGTATTGAAAATAACCGTTGACAGATATGGATGTATAAACGCCCTCGGGCAAGCTGCATGGCACGAGTACACACGCTCATACAAGCATCAGCAAAAATGTGAGCATACGCACACGCGAGGATTGGTGCACTCATGATCACAAAGCGAGTTGGTTATTTACTTGGTGCTTATAATAATAATAATAATAAGAAGAAGAAGAAGAAGAAGAAGAAGAAGAAGAAATAGAGGCAACTCGAATGTGGAATCTAAAAACAGAAACAATTCCTATCATACTAGGCGCATTAGGTATGATAAAAAAATATTCAAACAAAAACACCAGGACTTACCAAATATATATAACATACAGAAAATTGCACTACTGGGCACTGCACACATCCTACACAAAACACTTTCAATACAGTAACCATCAGAGCATCACAACAAATCACAGCACATATCCAAGGCACGCGCTCGGTAGTGAAAGCACGCTATAAAAATAAAACTACTGAATAATAATAATAATATCTACGTGATATAGAGGTAAAATATACAATGCCCAATATACCCATCATGATTACACGGCTAATAACAGTACACTAGGCACATATACGACGAGTTTCCTTCAGTTTCCCCGTACCAGATCCACTCACAAGGCTTTAGTTGGCCCAGAGCTATAGTAGAAGAGCCATAAAAGATTAAGGGCGTCTGAGTTCGAATACAAGAGAATTTTTTTCATTCCTTTATTTGTTTCAGTCATTTGACTGCAGCCAAGCTGGAGCAACGCCTTGAAGGGTTTTTGTCGAACAGTTCGACGTTAGGACCTTTTTTTCAAAGCCTACTACTTATTCTATCGGTCTCTCTGTCGACCTGTTTAGTTACGGGGACATAAACACACCAACACTGGTTGTCAAGCGGTGGTGGTGGTACAAGCAGAAACAGAAAGACACACACACACACACACACACACACACACACACTGGACCCGGGACCGTGTGTTTGGGGAGCAAGCTTCTCCCCACACCATGTTTTTCTTTATTTGAAGGATGAGGAATTCAGTCTAAGAGTTCAATTATAATTGGTGCAACTTTCAAAATTCCTGCTGAACATCCTCACATCTCTATCATGGTGTAAAATATGGACTACCGCAAATATTTGCTTGTCAGTGTTTTATTATTATTATTAATATCTATTATTATTATTATTATTATTATTATTATTATTATTATTATTATTATTAGTAGTAGTAGTAGTAGTAGTAGTAGTAGTAGTAGTAGTAGTAGTATTCGTTGCGTCGTTGTTGCTGTTTTTCGTTGTAGTTGCCAATATCGTTCCTCATTTTCATTAATGTTCTGTATGCTGTTGTGGATCAGATGTTCATCCGTTTTCCAAAGAGTAGTTGGATAAATAGAAAGCCGTGTGTGTTTTATCGACTGTGGCGGCACACATAGCAGCGTGCGCTTCGTCTTCTTACCTGAGGACCAAGCCAAAGGACAAGCAGATCTTGTGCACGTACACCTATCCCCAAAATGGTGCTGCAATACATGAGAGAATGGAATACGAGGATTGCGGCCACAATTATTGATACTGATGTTGTCTCTTGCCTTCTCGTCATACTTGCAGTAGAACATGGAGAGGTGGTGAGCACGAGTGTGCCTAGCATCATCATGTGGTCAGATGGTTCCTATATGAGTGTCCTAGTCTTGTCGCACACCGAAAATCACAAGGTCTTCTCGTCTCTGTACCCACGTCTGGGAGAGAAATGGAAATAGTCAAACGTCAACCTGATGGTGCATAGCAGCAGTGAGTTGAAGGTATTTTTCTAGATTCAGAAAAATATACATTACATATAGGTGATGATGAACAGCAGCGAAGACATTCGACAAAAGCAGCCAGTCTTTCCTGTAGACGAAAACTATGGCTGATGTCATTGCTGGTTGTTTCTTAGTAACGTATTGAGAACCTGGGGGAAGAGAGATTTATTTCCCCAGTACAAAGGTATCCAATGTCTCCGAGCAATAGTTTCATGCCATCGTCTCGCCACTGCAGCGATCGGAAGAGGGCTAAAACACGGAAATGACAATCAGGGGACAGTAAGAGAAGAAACGAATGTGCACAAAAGTCAAATAGGAAGCTGGAAGTCCCTCATAAATTGAATTCCCCCTGAGTACATTGCATGACGTTAAGAAATTATTAGCAAGTTTCTGTGTTTTTAAAAGGGCCTAGCGGACTTGCAGTAGAATGAAATAAGATACAAGGACGCATCGGATGAACGAAATACAGAAAATGGACGAATACCACAATCAACAAAATTACAGAAAACCATATTAGTGTTCTTTATAGAATTCCTCGGAGATAACTTTGTGTCTAACCTAGTAGCCTATACAGCATTATTCAGATGCTCTCTAGAGGATGTGGGCTATTTCGAATTTTGGTCAAAAATACACAAAGCTCAGAGGAAGGTGATCGAAGCCGTAGACTGCTTTGACCTTAAATCCATCATGAGCAAATGGCGACACGCATAATTAAAAGTTACTATGAGTCTTTTAGTAGTGAAGCCTGTTTGACGTTGAGCCATGTTTCGTGCGCTTCGCTTCTCGAAAACAGTTGCCTATTCTTGCCCTAAACAGATGGTGTCTTCCGGCCACTTAGTAACTGTAGTTTCCCTTAAAAGTTTTAGTAAATTTGTAATTTTCTTCTGTGTAGTGTCTACTGCTTTAACTTTAATTTACTCTGTTCGTTGTATGTGTGCCAACCCACATATAATATAATAACTTGGTGTGATACGTTTTGCATCATATTTAGGTACTGTGGGAAATAAAAGAAATAACATTACCATTATTATTATTATTATTATTATTATTATTATTATTATTATTATTATTATTACTTTTCCTATTATGAGTATTATTATTATTACTTTCTTATCTCTTACATGTATATCTGTTTTGTCTCTCAGTGTTCAATGCGGAAAACTTTTGTATAATATCACATCTCTATGCAACAAAGGAAAATATATCTATATGCTAAAACCGAGTCTGTCGATATGCAAAATAAGATAACACTGTGTATATCTTTTTCTATATGTACATACATTGGTATATATATATATATATATATATATATTATATAATATATATATATATATACGTGTGTGTGTACGCACACGCGCCCACATAGATATAAATATATGCATATATATATATATATATATATATATATATATATATACACATACATACGTATATGCATACTTACATACGCATGCTCGTCTGTGTGTATGTCTGTGTGTGAAGGATAAATATTTATTGTATCCCATTTTGATTAAATAACATCAAATATTCTGTCTCTCTGTCTCTCTCTCTCACTCTCACTCTCTCTCTCTCTCTCTCTCTCTCTCTCTCTCTCTCGCTCACTATTTGTGTGTTTTTTGTGTGCGTGTGCGTGTATAAAATTATCCGCAATTGCTTGTGAAGTCTGAATTCGTCGGCAACGGTGATTTTCAGAATTTGTGGCATTGCTGCATTACCCAGAATATTTTGCTGGTTTGGAACATTCTAATTGAAATATGAATGCACAGTAGTTTGTGACTGACTGAATCGGTGGAACAACCAACAAAATGTACAGTTATTTTTTCATTAGTTGCCCCTTTGTAATTTTCTCTCTATTCTTATTGATTCAAAACTCACTAGTAAAATTTACATTTCATTTAAATAACAAAATGAAATTTGAATTAATTTTTTAATAAAAGTATTGCACCCTTCTTTATATTTAAATCATTATATCTGTGGTATATTCGACACACCAGTGTTATAGCTCGAAATAGCTTAGGTATTTCAACACATATACGCAGATTTGGTATTTTAAGCTTATATATTTTCGATTCACCTGCACAATCATGCAATTATTTTCGTCGTTCCCACACAAGCACCACCACACGTGCACATACACATACAGGTGCGCCCACACACACACACACACACACACACACAGGCATACACATACTGGCACACATATAGATACATAGACGCATATACATAATCACACACACCTATACAAACAAGCTTTGATCAGCTACGTCCGACGATTTCAAGCTACAAACCCATTTCATTGCATTTGTAGTTTCTGCACAAACCCATATCATTGTATTTATAGTTTCTGCTCACACACACACACACATACACACACACACACACACACATGCGCTCGTGTGCATGCATACACACAAACACATGCACAGAGAAACATATACAGACGTACACAGCACTCATATACACACATCTAAAAGCCCACAGTCAGCCTCAAACACGTGGAGACATACACAGACAAAGACACTAACCTTTGTGTTGACATTACAAATAATTAATTTGTTAATTGCTTTTTCCCTTTAGCAACACTTAATTTATATATTATTTACCTGCATCTCCTTACATTCTCTTATTTATATATCTTAAATGCCATCTAACCCTCTTAATTGAAATATATTTCTCCTCAGATGAAGTGTCTCTCCTCAAACGTCATATTTCTCATGAGCGACCTGATACAAACTTATATAATCACAAAGTTCACTGTATAATATTTGTCTAGGTTGATCACTCCAAATTAATTTGAATTCTTTTTTTCTTCATATTACATCGCCTGATTAATGCAGAATCAGGCGGGGAAAGCGTGGTTTCAATTTTGAACTAAGCGATACACGATAGATGAGAATACTCAGACCAGAGAAAGTATAAATTCGAAGTCAGTATGATGCAAACCACAAAACTCTTAATATAAAGATTCCTGTATTAGTTACCTTAAACCAAAGTGCAAACTCCCCATTGGGATATTTATGCAAACACACATCTGATATGGAGGTTGTTTTGAATCTTAGCCAATGTGTAGTACGTGTTTTACCTATATCCCATACACTCATTAAATCCCGGGATTTTCTCCCTATCATGTATATAAACAAGTAAATTATTTTTCTGTTTAATAAATCGTTTTACAACAAAATAGAAAGAAATGACAGGATTTGTTATGATCGACTCTGCACATCTATATTTATGATGTGAAAAAATATGATATTGCTTTTATACTTGAGTAAATTTTGAAGTATTAAAGAAATATCTTGTACATATTTCAATGTACACATGCGCATGCGCAAACTGGAGAGGCACCGCTCAAGTGTATCTTATGGATTTGATTATGAATAAGTAATTTTACCATATACAATTCAATCGTTGGAAAACAAATGAAAATTCCAATGTATATGAAATGATATATTCAAATGGAATGATAAAAACATTAGGTTTCTTTCGAGTTATCTACAAAGAGACAGGATTCGAGCTGTTTGAAACAAGCTAACGATACATCTGCTAACCGTTCTAAGAACACTCAGACTTCTTAGAGCGGTCAATTTGCATAAAATTTCATCGTAGAATTGAGTGAAATATCCTTTTCTACTATAGGCACAAGGCCCGAAATTTTGATGGGAGGGGGCCAGTAGATTAGATCGACCCCAGTACGCAACTGCTACTTAATTTATCGACCCCGAAAGGAAGAAAAGCAAAGTCGACCTCGCGGAATTTGAACTCAGAACATTACGGCAGACGAAATACCTATTTCTTTACTACCCACAAGGGGCTGAACACACAGAGGACAAACAAGGACAGACAAACGGATTAAGTCGATTATATCGACCCCAATCCGTAACTGGTACTTATTTAATCGACCCTGAAAGGATGAAAGGCTAAGTCGACCTCGGCAGAATTTGAACTGAGAACGTAGCAGCAGACGAAATACAGCTATGCATTTCGTCCGGCGTGCTAACGATTCTGCCAGCTCGCCGCCTTAAATTGAGTGAAATATCTTTATGAACATAGTACAGCATTGGCAGATCACGAGAATTGTCGGTTTTTCAGCCAGTAGCCTGGTATGTTATTGACGTGTCTCGGATTTAACTTGATGACCCACCTTCGATTAGTAATTACTTCTTTTAATAGCGAATTCGTTATGCTCTGTCTGCTATTACTTTCTACGCTGTTCAGGTGCCATTTTTGAGTATAATATTGCTTTAACATCATCTGTCTTCATTAACTTGTAACTGTTATTTTCAGATAAATGTAACTCATTAAATCCTGGTTGCTGGCATTTCTTTCCATGATAGCATTAACTTTATAGACTGATTATTATTTATTTTGATGATAAAAAGACTTTAGTTCAAATAAATAAAGAAAATAGCTATTGAAGGTGAAAGTACGAAATAGTATTAGACATATAAATGTTTATAAACTTAAAATTTCTGAATCATGAAATTTAAGTGACAGCTCATATGGAAACAGCGAAGGCTTTGATCTTCTATTCTTTCATGAATTTTACAGCAAAAATGTAGTGAAATTCATACAATCTAACCCTCTTAGAAGTCCAGCGTTGATGCATGGAGATCTATCTTTCTATTGATGACCCAGGAAAAGCCATTTCAACTTAACATCAATTACATACTAAATGTGTATCAGCTGTCGCTGTGTGGGTATGTGAGGAGGAGAATGAGTGCGTGAGGGAGAGAAGTGGAAGATTGAGCAAGTGGATGGATGAGTGAGTGTATTGAGAGAGTGAAAGCGAGAAAAAAAGTTAAATACAACTAAAACAGTCATGTTACGACTGACTACCTACAAAGTATATATATATATATATATATATATATATATATATATTATATATATATATATATGCATACATATATATATATAATGCATACATATATATATATATATGCATACATATATATTATATGCATACATATATATATATGCATACATATATATATATGCATACATATATATATGCATACATATATATATGCATACATATATATATATATGCATACATATATATATGCATACATATATATATGCATACGTTTATATATATATATATATATATATATGTATGTATGTATGTGTATGTATGTATGCATATATACATGTATGTATGTATGCATATATATATATATGTATGTATGCATATATATATATATGTATGTATGCATATATATATATATATGTATGTATGCATATATATATGCATACGTTTATATATATATGTATGTATGTATGTATGTATGTATGTGTATGTATGTATGCATATATATATATATATATGTATGCACATGTATACAGAGAGAGAGGGAGAGAGATGTCTGTATAAACACACACATACATACACACACACACATATATATATATATATATAATATATATATATATATATATATATATATATATATATATGCAAGCAACCTACAGCATTGGAAGATTTGTCAGTGGGTTGAATGAGAAGTTCCTTGTGGTATTTGTTCCGTTCTTTCTAACGTTCTCTATTTTGATTTCAAATTCCACTGAGTACAATATATTTCATACTTTCAAGACGACTGAATGGTCAGGAGAGTATTTGTTTCATACACTTCAGAACCACACCAGTCCAGCAGTGGTAACCCAAACTCACTCTCTCGCTCCTTATCTTTCTCTCTCTCTCTTTCTAGCTTATGCACATTGCATTACGCTAATTCTATCCGAGAATTGCATTAAGGTACATGTATCAATGCATCAATGCATAGTCAGCCATTAAGACGCTAATTCCACAAAGCAGAAACGGTTGGTCAAACACATGAGTGTTCACCTTTCAAATCGATAGGGAATGCACTCTCTAACTATTATATGCAGTGTTGTCTGAGCAAAGTGCTTACATGTGAGTCTGTGCATGCATGCATGTGAATATGTGATCTGTATGAACAAAAAATTGAATGACTCAATACAATACAGGGTGTGCAATATACTGGTTTCAAGTTTTGGCACAAGGCCAGCAATTTGGGGAGGAGGTAACTCGACTACATTGACCCTAGTTTTCAACTGGTACTGATTTTGTCAACCTCGAAAGGATGAAAGGCAATGTCGACCTCGGCAGAATTTGAACTCCGAACAAAAAGAGAGACGAAATATATATTTCTTTACTACCCACGAGGTGCTAAACACAGAGAAGCAAATAAGGACAGACAAGCGGATTAAGCGGATTAAAGGCAAAATCGACCTCGGCGGAATTTGAACTGAGAACGTAGCGGCAGACGAAATACCACTAAGCATTTCGCCTGACGTGCTAACGTTTCTTATTTCTTTATTGCCCACAAGGGGCTAAACATAGAAGGGACAAATAAGGACAGACAAAGGGATTAAGTCGATTAGATCGACCCCCAGTCGATAACTGGTACTTAATTTATCGACCCCGAAACGATGTAAGGTAAAGTCGACCTTGGCCGAATTTGAACTCAGAACGTAACGGCAGACGAAATACAGCTAAGCATTTTTCCCGGCGTGCTAACATTTCTGCCAGCTCGCTGCCTTAACATACAGGTTTATTGCGATATAAACGTAATAAATACATTTATATAAGCCTCAGCACGTACATGCATAAGAATATGCAATGGCCGTCTGTATGGTTTCTCGGAATAACCAAGTAACGGAATAACGTTTCATCACAAGGTATTAGTGAATCCAAGGCTACAATGGAGACACTTGCCCAAGGTATCACATAGAGAAACTGAGTGCCCGACCCAGAAACTACGTGATTAGGAAAATGAATTTATCAACAAGACAGCCCTGCCTGTTTAATATATATCGGGAGAGAGAAAGAGAGAGATGAATACAAACATACATACATAAATATATACACTTGCGCAACTCGTACAGACAGATAGACAGACTAACAGACAGACAGACAAACAGATAGATGTTATGCACAGCTCACTGGTACTTTGCTCACTGTGACTATGAGTTTCAACACCATCCGCATGCACATTCTTTTATATGTAAGTAAAAATGTAGAATAAAATATTAAGCTTTTGTACAGATTTACTTATATAAACGTACTCTAGTGGAAAATTCTTATTGACAGTTTGTGTCTTCTGTTTCGTTCCATAGCTTGACAGTGTTTACTCGCTGACGTAAAGATAAACCTTTGAAGTTAAAGGAAATGATATGTGCATAGCAAAGTATACCGTTTCAATAATGTTTTCTCCAAAGACTATATCTTAGTGATGACTATGATGACATTACACCATCTCAAGGAATCAAACATTCCAGAGAAAATACAGTTTCAAAATGAAATAATCCTTTTTATATTCTTCTAAAAGTTCCAACAATTTCATAGTTTTCAAAATAGCCATGGAATTTCCACACGTACAGGTATTAGAATACACTATAACATGGAAAAGCAAAGGAGTTGATTTTATTTAGATTTATATTTTAATTCAGTAATAATAATTATTATTATTATTATTGTTGTTGTTGTTGTTGAAACCCCCTTCGGTCATGACCGACCATGAGATTGCACCTAGAAAGTGACCCTTCCAGGCACAAGTATGGGCAAGGTTGTTTATAGAAGACCAGCAGTCGCTCATGCATACCGGCATCCCCTCTCCACGCCACCAGTGTTATCGAAGGGAAAGGCAACATCAGATACAGCTTGGCATCTGTGACGTCGCAACTCATTTCTACAGCTGAGTGAACTGGAGCAACGTGAAATAAAGTGTCTTGCTCAAGAACACAACACTCAGCCCGATCCGGGATTCGAACTCTCAACCTCACGATCGTAAGCTCGACGCTCTAACCACTGAGCCATGCGCCTTCATTATTATTATTATTATTATTATTATTATTATTATTATTATAGAGGTCGCACAACATACAATATCGTGAGGTTGTTGATTGAAGACATTGTGTCTAATAGGGATTTGTACTGTTTGTTAAATCACAAGGACTTCAGACAGTCGGTACTGTACGCAATATGCGTGCAGTTTCAAGTAATACCCGACTTTTGCAATACATCTAGATTGTAGGGTATTTCTAAGATTTTCAGATGTTTTTTTTTCAGATTGGGTAGTATTGAGCCCAATGCTCCGATGACAATAGGGATAACCTTTATGTTCGATCCTCGTAGCTGCCACATCCTAGCGATCTCAATTCTCAGTATTTCTCAACTTTTTCTCTTTCGTCGGCATTCTTGTTTGTACCCCCAGTAAAAAGCGGAGGAACTTAAAAGAGTCAATGGCCATTTAGAAAATGGGTAGACAGAACTCGTGAGCCTTGGTTGGCAGTCTGACTAGGAGAAGGAATACTCTGATTTAAAATCCGGTGGAGATAAGACCACTTAGTCACAGTGGTCAAGCCCGACTCCTACGCGAAACCAACAGGAAAAGTTTGGGAAAAGGCGAGGAGAAGGAACACTCCAAGCCCAAAACCAGGGGAGTAAAGGACCCTGCCGCCTTTGTGGACTACCTTGATAGAGATGGTGTCTCGATAAAAATACCTAAAACCACACCTCATTTGTGAGTGAAAATGCCAAGAAAAATAAATGACGATAACGGTGTGAACGGGACTAGAAAGAATGGGGAATTAGAAACAACTGTATATATGTATAAATGCTACACTGAATTCATTTTACGCTTGAGTTACAAGAGATGAGAGAAATATGTAGCGGCAAGGGGTGTAATTCTAACACTCTTAAATCCTTTAGTCCAACATTCTACTGCTATAACTCCTGCCATTGGCTTCACCCTCTAATTTTAGATTTATTTCCATAACCTTAATGTCACGGCAACCTTCAAAATTATCACAGAGAAATTTAATCCAAAATTAATTCAAATCGAAATCTGAAATAATAGAGACAAAAATAAAAGATTTTGATAAATTGATCGATAATAAAATACATAAATAAACAAATTATAAATTAACGATGGATAAAAAGAAAGAAATAAACATGATTTATGAGCGATAGAAATAACTATAAAGAAAACATCTTCAATGAGTAAGTTTTGTTCTAACAAAGATTCGATTTGTTCGGAAATTATTTTTTTGCTTTCGTGTTTGTATCTTTTCATTTGTTATTACAAAATTATTGGGGTGATTTTTTTAAATTTATTTTATTTATATACTTTTTTTGTTTGATGGTTAATTTTATGTATTTTGTTACTTTAGATATTTATTTGTGGATTTGATATTTATACGTATTTTCTTTCGTTTGTTTTGTTTTATTTTCTTTTTTGTTTGGCCTTTGTTTCCACATTACAAATCAAAGACATAGAGATAAATCCTGAAATTCATAAAATCCTATCTGAATTGTAGTGACAATCGAAACTTGGAGATGTAAAATACAATCAAATATAAAGATATCCAAGCAAAGAAACAAATATATAATCCGAATTAATAGTAGAAAAAATTGTGAGGTCTGTTCTGTGTGTGTAAAAGGAAATACCGAAAAAAAGAAATAAAGAAAGAGCGACCTGACACGATAGATAGATATGTTTCACTTCACTTTACCCTAACTTGTTTAAATTGTGTTCTTATCAATGTTATGAGTAGTAATGATACATAGCAACAGCAGAAGCAGCAACAGACGTTAGTATAGTGGTAGTGGTAGTAGTAGTAGTGGTAGTAGTGGTGGTGGTGGTAGTAGTAGTGGTAGTTTTAGTAGTGGTAGTGGTAGTAGCAGCAGCAGCAGTAGTAGTAGTAAATTCATACACGAGCTATTGAAAGGGCATTGCTACTCCCAGGTAGCTGCTGTTATGATTTGCAACCGAAACAAAGAATTACCTCGGAATTTCCTCGCAAATACGTTATCGAATACTCTTAAATCCTTTAGTCCAACGCAAATACGTTACCTCGAGAAGCAAAAGGTAATTGAGGTAATTGTTCGCCTCTTCAGCTACTTTGCAACTAAAGACTTTCAGCCCCGCAATATATAGCAGATGTCCTAATAGATTTTTCTAAATAAATTGACCGGTACTGGAGATAGAAATGAATCGCTCACTACATGTTTTACAGAGAAATATTGTATGTATATCTTAGAAAGGTAGTTAAAATACTACTTACTTGTACTTGTGACGGCGTTCACCCAGGGCGGGTTGAGCCGGCTTCTTCTCTGATCCTAACGGCATCAGGAACCATGGCGTTCCACGCTCGACGGTCCTGTGCGAGGTCACTGGGGATAGCGAGCCATTCGCGGTTCCATCTGGGCAGACCGACCACCTGCGGACCTGAGAGTTCGGAGAGGTCCTCCTTTATCGTCGTTGCCCAGGTCTTCAGCTGCCCGCCCGTGCGTTTGCGCCAGCTGGGAAGTGGAGATGGGAGGAGGACATCGCGAATCAGCGGGACACTGGGCCGCATGACTGAACCACCTTAAGCGCCGTTGTAGAAGCACCGAAGGAAAGGGGCCAGAGATTCAGGCGATGACGAAGACCGGCTGTAGGAACCCGATCAATGCGTCGGCAACGAAGAATGCGGCGGAGACAGTCATTGTCGAACACCTCCAGCCTTCGCTGATCCATCTAGTTAAAATACCTTCAGAATAATCAACATATGTATGCATGTATATATGTATTTATGTAAGTATATATGCGTGTGTGTTCGTGTGTGTGTTTGTGATTGGTCAGTTTTTATTTCAAGATTTCTTACCAATAGAGGTAGAGCTGGTTTCCAATATAGATCCAAGGCTCCATCATTGGAATTTCAACATCAGCAAAAGGGTATGTACGTATGCATGTATGTATATATGTATGTGTGCAGATTTGTATGTTTTGTTTTATGCATGTCTTTTCATGCATATAGTTGCATAACTAGACATGCTCATATATACTTAAATAATAAACTTCTGGAAAGTTTTACAGATTTTTACAGTTCTAATGATGGCTTCAGTATATATGTATGTATATGAATAGTATAAAATGGATCTTCTGTCGTTTAGAGTGATGATTACTCACGAACGTGTACCTTAACGTAATTTCCAATTTGCAAAGAATTTGCAAAGCATTGCGTAACGAAGCTGGCCTTTTTACTTACAGTTGCAATTCATTGCACGCGTTTCAACATAATTTCAATCCTCTCAGCTGCACTCACAAGAATCAGGCCAGCCCTAAACTATTGTAATATATTTACTCAGTTATATATAAACATGCATATGTGTGTGTTTGTGTATATATATCTATTTCTAATATTAACTATATTTACACTTTTATGTTTATTAAATTTGGCATATATATATATATATATATATATATATATATATATATATATATATAATTATTAGGGAATATTACTTCAGAGTTCACAGGAAAAAGACACTCAAATTAGATGTACTAAAATGAACATCTCTCAATGTTTAATTCGTATATATAAAAGAAATTTTAGAGACAGAATCACCTTCAACACAATCAACCGACCACTCCATAAAATGTTAAAAATTAAATCTTATACTAAGTCTATTCTGAATCCTGTATTTTCCGTGTTTCACGGAAGTATCTAATCAATACCGACGTACTTTCATGAAACACATGTAGTCTTATAGACGGAAAATACAGAATTCAGAATAGATATAGTTAGTATATGATTTAATTTTTAACACTTTGTGGAGTGGTCGGGTATAAAATCTTTGTGTTGATTGTGTTGAAGGTGGTTCTGTCTCTAAAATTACTGATATATATATATAATATATATATATATATATATATATATTATATATATATATATATATATATATGCCAAATTTTATAAACATATAGTTAAGCACACGTATTGAATCTTCATTTTATTACTGAGTTTTTACCACTATCTTTTCATTAAAATGTTAAAATCTCAACCGCCTCACCAAATAAATCGTTATTTTGTAACCTATATACTAGCTTTTTGTTATTTGTCTTTCCTTTAACCAGAATATAATGTATCATTTTCGCATACTTCAGCTTATGTAGCACTCCACAATTTGCTTTTCTATGAAATATTTACGCTTGTTTCTGTCTTTGTGTGTTTCTTGTCTTTATATAAGTATGTGTACATGCACGCATGCATACATAATTCTGCGTAAACTTATATTTGTATTACATGTCTACGAATGGTGTATATGTGTATGTGTATTATTAATTTTTGTTGTTATGTATGTGTATGTATGAGTATCAATAATTTTTGTTGTTATATGTGTGTATATTTGTGTGCATATGTGTTTGTATACGTAAACATATTTATACATATCCCAGTATTTATTTAATTTTACAGATGTGTCCAATTGTGTATGTATACAAGATCGTGAATAGATTCCGGCAACTTCCTACTTGTCGAATTCATATCACATATATTTATATTCATATTAATTTTATTAATATGAATTCAAATATATTCATCTAAATAAATCTTTCATTTGCATCTCCTTATATTAGTATGAGTTAACGTGCGTGTGTTTGAGTGTGCGTGTATATATGTATGTATGTATGTATGCATTCATGCATGTATGTATGCATGTATGCATGTATGTATGTATGCATACATGTATGTATGTATGTATGTATGTATGTATGTATATATTTATGTATATATTATGTATGTATGTATGTACGTATATATTATGTATGTATGTATATATGTATATATATGTATGTATATGTATGTATGTATATGTATGTATGTATATATATATGTATGTATATATATATATATATGTATGTATATATATATATATGTATGTATTTATATATGTATGTATGTATATATATATTTATGTATATATATATATATGTATGTATATAATTATATATATATGTATGTATGTATATATATAATATATGTATTATATATATAGTATGTATATATATATATATATATATGTATGTATGTATGTATATGTATATATATATATATGTATGTATATATATATATGTATGTATATATATATGTATGTATATATATGTATGTATATATATATATGTATGTATATATATATGTATGTATATATATATGTATGTATATATATATGTATGTATATATATATATGTATGTATATATATGTATGTATATATATATATATGTATGTATATATATATATGTATATATATATATATGTATGTATATATATATATATATATATGTATTTATATATATATATATGTATATATATATGAAATATTAAAATTACTAAGTCTCTATAAAAGAGAATACGGCAGCGTTTACTGGAAATTAATTGTTATCGCCATATTAATATGGCATTCTTATAGATATAAGAATAATCGCTGCCGCTGGTCAGCTCCATGAGGCCACCGCCTTAAGATAGCTATTGATACACGATCTGTATCCATTATAACCTTCGAACAAGGGAGGTCAGCCGCTTCACACTGCCAGTCCGACAGCTACAGACGCGTTTCGGGGTATTGCCCCTTGTCAATGTAGCGCAGTCAGACCCCGCAGGTGTCGCCACTGACGTCTCTGTTCGAAGGTTTCTATTTACCTAGTTTCAGTGGAATACATCCACTTGTTTTCAATAATAGAAATATTAAAATTACTAAGTCTCTATAAAAGAGAATACGGCAGCGTCTACTGGAAATTAATTGTTATCGCCATATTAATATGGCATTCTTATAGATATAAGAATATCTATATATATTGTTCGAAGGTTATAATGGATACAGATCGTGTATCAATAGCTATCTTAAGGCGGTGGCCTCATGGAGCTGACCAGCGGCAGCGATTATTCTTATATCTATAAGAATGCCATATTAATATGGCGATATATATATTATATATGTATATATATATATGTATGTATATATATATATGTATGTATATGTATATATGTATATGTATATATTATATATATGTATATTATATATTATATGTATGTATATATATATATGTATGTATATATATATATGTGTATTTTTTATATATGTATATGTATATATATATGTATATGTATATATATATTGTATTATGTATGTATATGTATATGTATGTATGTTTATGTATGTATATCTGTATATATATATGTTATATGTATATATATATATGTATGTATTATAGTTATTTATATATATGTATATATATATTATAGGTATGTATATATATATATGTATATATATATATATATGTATGTATATGTATAGATATATGTTGTATATGTATATATATGTATATATGTATATATATATGTATGTATGTATATATGTATGTATATGTATATATATATTATATATATATATATATGTATGTATATGTATATAGTATGTATGTATATATAGTATGTATGTATGTATATATGTATATATATATATATGATGTATATATATATGTATGTATATGTATGTATGTATATATATATGTATGTCTGTATGTAGTATATATGATATATAGATATATGTATGTATGTATGTATATATATGTATATATGTATATATGTATATATGTATATATATGTATGTATATATATGTAGTATATATATGTATGTATATATGTATGTATGTATGGTATATGTATGTAGTATAGTATGTATGATATGTATGTATGTATATGTATGTATATATATGTAGTATATATATATGTAGTATGTATATAGGTATGTATGTATGTATATATAGTATGTCTGATGTCTATATATTGTAGTATGGATATATAATATATGTCTTTATGTATATATAGGTATATATATATATATATGTATGTATGTATGTATGTATGTATATATGTATGTATGTATGTATGTTATATGTTGTATGTATATATATAGGTATGTATATATAGTATGTATAATATATATATATATATATATATATATATATATATATATATTGGGGTCATCCCTTAGATAATGTGGTTTTTTGAATTGCTTCAATTAGAAATCAGAGGGGGCTGGGACAAATTACCGTCGCCAGTTTGCTATGAAAGCAGCTGGTAATTTTACTTTATGCTTATTTTTATTGCAAGTTTTGATGAGTGCGGTTCGATTTTAGCAGTTAATTTTTCAAAGCTACAATGGAAGTGACAAAGGAGCTTTTCGGCATATTTTGCTTTACGAGTTCAATAAAGGCAATAACGCAACGGCAAGTGCGAAGAATATTAATGCAGTATATGGGGAGCTGGCAGAAACGTTAACACGCCGGGCGAAATGCGTAGCCGTATTTCGTCTGCCGCTACGTTCTGAGTTCAAATTCCGCCGAGGTCGACTTTGCCTTTCATCCTTTCGGGGTCGATAAATTAAGTACCAGTTACGCACTGGGATCGATGTAATCGACTTAATACCTATGTCTGTCCTTGTTTGTCCCCTCTGTGTTTAGCCCCTTGTGAGTAGTAAAGAAATATATATGGGGATCGGACAATAAGCGTAAGACAGATCCAACAGTAACTCCAGAAATTCCGAGACGGAAATTACAGCGTAGAAGACTAAACTCGTCCTGGAAGATCTGTAGAGTTCGACGAGGACATGCTGCAAACCCTGGCGGAACAAAATCCCATCGTAACTGTCGAGGAACTAGCAAAGAAGCTTGGAATTGGTCATTCAACCAGTCATCGACACCTGCGTGCCATCGGGAAACGCCCCCAGACGATGAAGTAGGCTAGCCCAATATGTAGATATAGAGGGAGAAGTCTAGACGTCAGAGTAAAGTTGAGCAGAGGTCATCCGAACATGCGACATAACAGGTTTCAAGACGAAAGGTGTTCTTCCATCAGTATAATGCTCAGCCACATAAAGCGCGGATGCTATTCCAAAGGCTGGAGCAGTTTGGATGAGAAACTATGCCCCAACCACCGTATTCGCCAGACATTGCCCCATCTGATTATCATTTATTCCGCAGTCTTCAAAACATTTGAACGGAAAAATTATGAATTCTCTATACGAATTCAGAACACTACCGGAGGAGTATTTTTCATGACGGACAACTGAATTTTGGAAGAGGGGCTTTGCAAGTCTACCAGACAGATGTAAGATCATTGTAGAAAATTAAGGAGAATATATTTTAGATTTAAAATGAACTTTGTTTATCTTAAATTTGAAAATTGAAATAAGGATAAAAAACGCATTATATATATATATATATATATATATATATATATACAGGTGTCTCTTACACATTCAGGGGCATTGATATGCCTGCATGTATTTTTACCCCAGCATTCCAATTCTTACTACTTCTCTTCGGCTGAAAAACAATTCTCAGTTATATCCTTACTACATTTTACATTTGATATTGCTTTCGATGACTAAAAGCCATATTCCTATTTCTCATTTATGTTTGTTTATTCGTAAATACACAGACACACGCACACACTCACATTACGTATGAAACAGAGTCGCAGGAAGTTGAATACGGTATATGCATGCAATGTCTATACTCAAACGTGAGAAGTGATTTAGCTGCGAAAATACTCTCTTGTGTGTGTGTGTGTGTGTGTCTGTGTGTGTGTGTGTGTGTGTGTGTGTGTGTGTGTGTGTGTTGTGTGTGTGTGTGTGTTGTGGTTGTGTGTTTGTTAGTCAGAAAGGAAGATATTGCCCATGATTCAAAACAGGGCTTCCGAGACTGATGGGACAGAGCAAAATGTTCCCAAACTCGAGATCTGAACCGAATGATTCCAGAAGTGAATTCCCTTAAAAGCACCCAAGATACTAGGTGGTAATGGCGGAGAGGAGGAGATAAAGTCAAACTGGGTGACTGGCTAAGTCTAACAACCAAGTGGACTATAGTGGGATTTGAACTCTGAACGCAAAGAGCCAGAGCTAATACCGGAAGGCATCTGGACGAACTTTCTTACAGCTGCGCTAATTCGCCTTCCTGGTTTACAACTTCATCGACTCCAAAATAATGAAATGGAAAGGAGACCCATAGGCAAGTCAAAAGTTCAGAAGGTCGGAGCATTCTATCTGATACCAGAATAATATATTTCCACTTGAAAGTTATGTAGTGTTCATTTACATGAGAGTATGGACATTATCGATGAACTGCAATCCTAAGTTTTAATATTTCTCAAAAAAACATAAATAGATAAGGCATCGTGTTAATTAATTTACTAATGAACTTCGTTTCATAGGAAGCACTCAATTTTTTTTTAATATATTTCTTTACCATCTCTCAGTAACATATATTTAGAGTAACACATTATATGAATCTACAATCCGCCTAATCCATTAAAGATATAACTGCATGCAGAATTTTCAACGCTTTTTTTTTGTTATGTTTTTGATTTTAAAAAAATTTATTACAAAATATCGATTTAAATTCACTTCTTTCCAAATAGCATCCGATTATTCTTTTTAATCTACATATTGAAACATTTTGGTTTTACTATCATATATTCCGGTTTCGCAATATTAACAGTTTTAACTTCTACCTTTAGTTCCAACTGTATTGCCTCGTCTTTTTTTCTTTTTCATTTTATTTTCTCCATTGTCGACCAGTGCATTAAGTATCAGAATTTGCAGAAACTGGACTGCGCTTCCTTTTAAAACACATAGTACTAGTGTAAATCACTCATACGGATAGCTACATAGAATTTAGTAGAATGTATATCTTAAAGCATATACTGCCCATTGGATATCCTACATGGTACTATTTCTTCTCATACTTTTCTGCTTTTACAACACCTAGTCTTAACATAGTTTGTTGTTCTTCCTTCTCGAGCCATGCCTGGCTCATAAGGGCCGGTTCTCCGGTTTCCTTGGCGCATAGGTTCCCCACCTGGATGGGACACCAGTCCGTCGCAGGTGAGCTGCAAGATGCAGGAGGAAAAAGCGAGAGAAAGTTGTGGCGAACGAGTCAACAGAAGTTCACTAGTACCTTCTGCAGGAGGCGCGTGGACTTTAGGTGTTTCGCCCATAAACAGATACATTGCCCGGTCTTAGATTCGAACCCGCGATCCCTCGATCGCGAGTCCGCTGCTCTAACCACTAGGTCATGTGCCTCCACAGTTGCCAAAGTAGCACGTTTCAAATATCTCAACCTATGTCCTACACACTAATTAATCCAGTTCGATGGAATTAAGTTCCAGAGAGTTTTAAAATAGAACGACACCTCCTTGCTCTAATTTTACAAATACGTAGAATAAAAATTGCACACACGTGAGAACATACTCGTTGTTAATTTAGTATCAGCTTCTTTTAATTACATTACAGTTAATTATTCAAACTGTTGAAACACATCGCTAACCTTCTATCATATTAAAATCTGTCAAGAATATGAATGCAGAAGGAGCTGAGGCGAGTAAAATGGAAATAGGGGATAGGAGTTATGGTTAAGGTGTGGGTTGAGGGGAAATGGGGAGAGTGTTCCGGGAGACTGAGGTAACAGTGGGGAGTTCGAGGTGGCCAATGAAAACAGAGAAGTTTACAAATTTGGCAGAAACGGTTGTGGAATTAGGGAGCTAATGAATATTAATTTTAAGGCTTGGTAGAAATATTCAATAGACAAGTATATGTGTATATGTGCGCGCACTTGTATATATATATATATATATATATATATATATACGTGTGTATGTACATTTCTTTTCTAACACCTTTCTTCTTTTCTTTATCTATCTAATTCTCGCACCTATTGTCTCGTTATTCTTCCATGTCGCTTGCTATCTTTTTCATTTGATTACTTCCCTTCCTCCCCACCTTCTCATTCTTTTCCCTCCTCCACCCCGTTTCTTTCCCTTTCCTGGTTTTATGGAATTCTCTTAGAAATATCTCGATTAGTTTCTTTTTTTTTTTTCTTTTTTTACCATTTGAACTTTTCATTCATTGCCATTGGCCACTTCTGTAGACGTTTCTATGGATTTTCAACGTAAATCGATATCTCTTCTGGAATTTTGCCTTTCAACAACATCATCACCAACATCTGCAGTCATAACAGCAACAACAACAACAATAACGGAAACGAGCAACAACGACGGCGACTGTGACGACAACGACGGTGATGATGATGATGATGATGATGATGACGTCGACGAGTGATGATAATTTATTACTATGATGATGATGGTCATTTCAACAAAGACATCAGCTCCAGGGGCACCCATAATAATAAAATAATAATACATACATACATCTAACTTTATACTCTGTGTGTGTGTGTGTGTGTGTGTGTGTGTGTGTGTCTGTGTGTGTGTGTGTGTGGTGTGTGTGTGTGTGTGTGTGTGTGTGTCACTCATTCCATATTCAAACTGATATTGTTTTGAAATGAAAATCTATGACACTAAGGCAAGGTAATTAAGTACACCTTAAAACGGAAAAAATTAAGAATCTATTTCATACCTTGAAACAGCTTGTAGGCTCACACGAGTAAATATTAGATTAACTACTTGCACTTAATGATTGTTTTAAAGTGAAAGGGGTATGTAGTAGGGATGAAGCGATAAATAAAGATATTATTAATCTGTATTAAACATATACATATTGGATACCTGGGATTCACCCAGATGGTTCATATTCGAATCCCGGCATGGAAAGTTTTCAACATACAGGCATAACTGTGTGGTTAAGAAACTCGCGTTGGTTTTGGGTTCAGCCACGTGGTTTTGGGCTCAGCAACGCGGTTTTGGGATCAGCTATGTGGTTTTGGGTTCAGACCCGCTGTTTGGCTATGCATCTTTTATCATAGCCTCGGGCTGTCTAGTGCCATGTGAGTGAATTTAGGTAAGGGAAACTATGAAGATGCTCGTTGTATATATGTATATATATGCAACCTCTGTAGGTGCTCGTTGTATATATATATATATATATAATATATATATATATGCGTGTGTGTATTTGTGTATGCGTGTGTATGTTTGTGTATGAGAGTGTGTGTTTCTGTGTGCGCACGTATGTCTGTGTGTTTGTCTCCATTTGACCGCTAAACAACCGGTGCAGGTTTACTTACGAAACGTCACCGTCACTTACCGGTTTGACAAATGAAACAAATAGCATAAGTACCAGACTATAAAAAATAATAAAAAGAAACAAATACAGCGGTCGATTTGCTCAACTAACCCTTTCAATGCGATGCTACTGTACAGCCGGAGTCCAATGACTGAAATAAATAAATAAAAATAGAATATACCAAGACAGAAGAGCATTATAGATGGAGAAGCAGATATTTAGAGAGAAAAATCGTTCGATTATATCCTCTGGTGTCTCCAGTTCGCCAAGAAATTTATCTGTGAAAATTACCCAGATGCTCACCATATAGATTCCATATGATCGTTCGACCTGTTAAATCTCAGCCCAATCAAACTCTGATTACACATCCTCCATCTCAAAAAAATATACGTTGGATAACGTGGCAATATTTTCGCCTCTTATAGGAATAAGATGAGTTGATCATAGATGGAATAACTTTGAACGTAAGTCCACTCCAAGTGAGGTGACCTAGGGTTAAATACAACAGCAACAACGACAAATTATCCAAGATAAACAGTGAGAGTACCTAAGCACTGTTTGTGCAAAAAATAGCTGTCAAACCTTTTACATATCACAAAATAAAATCTTTAAAAGGAGAAATATATGTCAGAGTTGTTCTAGGTGACTTCACAAAATAGAGAACGCTTTTGATGAAATACAAGTGTAGTATAAATCTAATGAACAATGAAAAAGACAATAAGGAAGTAAGAAAGTTTTAAAGAAGATAGAAAGTGTCTTAACGTTTCGGATAGGAGTCCATCATCAAAAGAAAATGAGATAGCGTAGAGAGAAAGAGAAATAGCTGGTAACAAAAGCAAACAAACGGTCCAAACGGTAGAAACCAGGTATAAATGCTGT
>NC_043000.1:129793116-129798116 GCF_006345805.1 Octopus sinensis | reverse complement strand
TTAAACAAAATATACATACATACATGTATGTGTGTATGTGTGAGCAACCATACTTGGTCGCTAAATCCACAAGTTTTTTTTGTTCTCTCTCTCTCTCTCTCTGTATATTTTCTCTTATTCCTTTTGTGGAAGAGCGTAGTTACGAAACGTAAAAGATTTCTCACTTACCCGAGCGTCAAACTATTACATTTGCTTGTGGTTCATACACGCGTCTTCGTCTTTGTTTTTTCTTTAAATTTCAGTTACATATATATATATATATTATATATATATATATATAATATATATATATATATATATATATAAAATTTAAAATAATAAGGGTAAAAAATTGAATATTAATTTGATTAATATCAAATTTAAAACCAGTGGTCTAGCATGTAGAAAAATCTGAAAATTCAGAGGAATTGAATTACATAAATATAAGAGGGATGACGACTGAGTGGTAAGACCATAGGGATCTACTTCTAGCATATGGATATCCACATAGTGGTCATCCCTCTTGTATGTATGTAATATATATATATATATATATATATGTGTGTGTGTGTTTCTTTATTGCCCACAAGGGGCTAAACATAGAGGGGACAAACAAACGGATTAAGTCGATTACATCGACCCCAGTGCGTAACTGGTACTTAATTTATCGACCCCGAAAGGATGAAAGGCAAAGTCGACCTCGGCGGAATTTGAACTCAGAACGCAACGACAGACGCAATACCGCTAAGCATTTCGCCCGGTGTGCTAACGTTTCTGCCAGCTCGCCGCCTTATTCTAATATATATATATTAGTGTATGTATAGAAATGTTTGTGTATGAACTTGCGTGCATTTATGAATCCGCATCTTCCTTTCACTTGCATCATAGAAAAATGAGAAATGAGTTTCTTCAAAATGTTTGAGTCTGGTCCCTATTAAAGTGACCATGTAATTATTTGAAGATTTTTTTTCTTTTACAAGATGCTGCTGGCTTGTAGCTGCATGGTCTCGGGTTCAGTTCCACTGCGCAGCACCTTAAGCAAGTATTTTCTGCTATAGTGCCCTGGACTGACGAAAACCTTGTGAGTGGAATTGGTTGATTGTGAATAAGACTCTGTGTGTGTGTGTGTGTTTTCATGTGCGTGTGTGCGTATGAGTCTTGTGTTTGATCCAACAAACTATTTGACAACTGGTGTTGGATTTTCTACGTCTTTGTAACTTAGTAATTCGGCAAAAGTAATCGATGAAATATGTACGAAACTTCAAAAAGAAACACTGAGGTCGATTTGTTCGACTAAAACCTTCGAGGCAGTGCTCCAGCATGATCGTATTCCAGAGACTAAAACACGTAGAAAGTTAAATTATAAGGAAACTAAAGATGTTCGCCGCCAAGGAAACCATTTCCAAAATTGCACAACTTCCTTCCTGTCACTGCTGTAAAATTAATAACCAAGTCTCAAGGACTTACTTGACAGGTTTCTGGGTATTCTTGAGGAGAAATATAACCTGGGTGTAGAAAAGACACCATTCTAAGAGATGGTTATTCCCGATAAAATGTTTGCTTACATGTTCGTGTTACGAACGGCGAATGGAAAATTATGGCAAAAAGAATGTTAGGTTTCTTATTTTGATTGTAAGACTTCAGTATGGCCTTAATTATGTTCTCAAGAGCAAACTGGAGAAGTAATGAACATATTTATTTTATGAAATGTATGATCCCACATCAATATTTATTTCTATAGATATCTGTTGGCCCGTAGCAATAATATTGAAACATCCTACACATATTTGTATGTTTTTCTGAATGACTAGATATTAAAAGAAGCACACAGACAAGCCTACAGTCATATATATGAACATAATACGCACTCATACACGCGCGCATGCGCACACACACACATATGCAAGGTATGTATATGTGTACATAAACATATACACAGAAAGCGAGGGAGAGAGAAAGAGAAATAATAAAGACAGAATCAAAGAAAAATAGAAAGTTTGTGTGTGTGTGTGTGTGTGTGTGTGTGTGTGTGTAGTGTGTGTGTTTTAGCACTGTGTATACTTGTGGTGTATAGATGGGTATAAAAATAATGGAAACAAGGACATACAGACATGCAATTTATGTAAACTGAGCGATCGATTGATCGATCGAGAGTTATTTATATTGACAGACGGATAGACAAACAGATAGAAAGAAAGAGAGAGCGAGAGATGGATAGATGGATAGATAGACAGATAGATAGATAGATAGAGAAAGAGAGAGAGATATATATATAGATAGATAGATAGATAGATAGATAGATAGATAGATAGATAGATAGATAGATAGATAGATAGATATAGATGGTTAGTTAGAGAGATGGATAGATAGATAGATAGATAGATAGATAGATAGATAGATAGATAGATAGATAGATAGATAGATAGATAGATAGATAGATAGATAGATAGATAGATATAGATGGTTAGTTAGAGAGATGGATAGATTGATAGACAGACAGATAGACAACCATGTATGCTATGGATATTCGTATTACATACGTCTGGTTAGCTGGTTATTTGGTTGAATAATTTTATGGATTTTTGTAGATATAAAATGTTATGTTTCATGGCTTGGAATATTGAATGAATGGGTGAAAGAGAAAGTAGATCGATATATTAATTGATCTGCAAACTAATATGGATCACAAAATGTACCCCGCTACATTCAAAAACTTCAAATTTATTCATGTATGATGTAAAGAAAGCATATCAACCGACATCATTCACTCAAGTCAGTTTTCAGTGAATATCAAAGCAGTTCACAGAATATCCAAACTTATTTATTAGCTTCTGTTTTAACCAAGATATCTTGCATCGTGTAATTCGCGTTGGCTCAGAGTTCTGAAAGTTTAATTCTGTAACTAAGGGACAATTGTCTGTTCAAACTCATATCTGTATAAACTGAAAACAGCAATCCTTATTTTCGTATCTAAACATCACCATTAGAAAGCAGTAATTCTTCTTTGGAAAAGTGAACAATCGCAATTCTGTTTAATATAAAGATGTGAACAAATACACAAACATGCATACTCACAGTCACAAACACACACACACGTGTGTGTCTGTGTGTGTGTGTAAAATTCTCTAATCTATTGTTCTGATTCTCAGTGAGGCTAGTGTATAAAATACAGTTGAGCTTGTGTTAATGTAGGCAAGCAATAAAAATAGGCCTAACTAGAAATATTTGTGCAGTTAGGCAAAAAGTAAAATTATTCATGACTTGTATTATCAAAATTAGTTCAACAAATACGGGGGACAACTCTAGCGTGTTTCCGCTTTTTATGACGCCATTAGTAAAGGAGCATAGACTTCATCGTGTTTGATGAAGTGATGATGGCGAAAAAAATCAAGAAAGGTAACTCGTTCTGTTCAATAATGTATAAGGTGTATATGAAATGTTTGAAATGTATATTATATCAATTGCTCATTATTTTTACCACTAGTTTCAGTCAACAAACTGCAGTCAAGTCCATGCCCAACGCTTACCCTATCTAGCTTCATACATATTTCTGTATGGTACATATTTTTATCGCCACTATTTGTTGAATTGCTAGGTGAACTGTTAGACGTAAAAGAAACTTAAGGTAACACCTATGCTGATCAACTGACGTCATCAAACTACCAGATTCGTGTTTCTGCATGATTTTGTCCCCTTGCTAGGTTCGATGTATATTTTCACACAGAAGGACCACAGGGAGAAGTTTTTCTTCGGAACAAAACTCCATTGCGATGCGAATGCTTCACAGGCGACAGTGTGCGGGAACGTACCAAAAATTAATTTCCACGCCTTTATTTTCGTTTTCACTGATTTGTGTGCTTATACCAAATTAACTCCGGGTGGCAAAGCTTCAAAAGTACGGCGGAAAATATATCATTTGTTTAACTTGAGCTCCAAATATGCAAGCAGTATCTAGCATGTAAGAGACGAAACCACGCCGAAACAAGTACAACAGAAGGATGGTGTCATTTGAAATTCGAAATGACATGCAATGTTTTTAGAGTGAATTTTTTCTCCGCGACAAAATCCCGCAACAAATGCCTTTCACGAATTAGTGTACCGAGACTTTAACGATAAATAAGCGCGTTTACCTTAATCATCGTTGGTTGGTGTTTATATATATATATATATATATATATATATATAGTAAGCGGTGCTCCAGCATGGCTGCTGTCAAATGACTGGAACAAGTAAAAGTAAAGATACGTATGTGTGTGTGTGTGTAAGTGTATGCATATGTAAGTATATATGTATGTATATGTATACGTGTGTGCGTATATATATATTCATTCAAACTAGTCATACAGGAAACTTGTAAATGTTCCTGGATGACTAGAATGTGTATGTGTGTATGTGTGTGTGTGTGTGTGTATGTGTGGTTACTTATTCCCAGATAGCAGACATGATCAAACGTATTTTGGTAGTTACCCCATTAAGATAACTTCGTTGACTCGCACATAATTTGTTAATTTGCGTTCTGAGTTAGTGGTTTAACTTGAGTGACAAGTTTCCGTAGAGTCAAGAAGAGAAAGAAGTGCTTCGGGATTAAGAGCGTGCGGTCGGTTCTTTTAAGTATTTCCCAGAATAAAAATTCATAAAATCAGATTTACACCTTGATGATTAATACTGAACACTTAAATAAATTGCAGCATGTTCGTGTCGAGATGACTCCGGCATAGTTGACACAGAATGCCATGGATTTAATTAAACATGTGGTGACGAACAAATCTCTTTTCTAAATGACTGATTCTGATTTCAAAATATTGGGAAGAAGAGACGGAAAGCCTACAAATTTAATTAATTAAAATTAATTAAATATAAAGAGGCAGTAGGGTGTTAGACTAATATGTTGCATCTTGGCAGCAACTTTGAACATGCTTCGTTCATATTAGTCCTTCACAATGACGCTTGGTGACTCAGTGAGACATTGCTGTGTTTGTTCGCTGTCGTAAATTTTGCAATATTTCTATCGCCTTTCTTTC
>NC_043000.1:129688116-129785616 GCF_006345805.1 Octopus sinensis | reverse complement strand
TGTAAGAGCTAACTAAAACCATACTGGTAAAAGAATAAACGAAATGTTATTTGATATTTCAGCTACTAAGTATGAACTAAATTACAGGGAAAGCTACTGTAATAACAAGCAGTAAAAAAAAGTAATATTTAAACAAATAGAAGAAAGCTTTTATGAGACCATACATCGATAGGTTCTACTGATACCACCAAAGCCTTTTTCCTTGTATTATTAGAACGGAGGTTACAGGGAAGAACATCAAATAATGTTTTTACTTTAAACTTGTCCTTAAGAATTTATTTCTCCAATTTAACATTGCCTGTAAAGGTTTTAATCACGTGGGGCGCCTTTGTAAACCCTCTACTTGCTCGAAAAAGCAGCTAAATCAGTCCTAAATTTTACTTTAACATTTTCAAAATACAACATAACTAGTAATATATACCAGGAATGGTATTAATTATATAATTATGGGTTAGTAATCGCATTAATACCTTTAATCTTATATTTATTTGGTGAGAGACGATTTTGGACCTAAAGAACACTGACAACAAAAATATCGTAGAAGAATTGTTTTCACAGAAAGAGGGTTCAAATATAGAACTATTCCACTCTTGATGTAGCGTGAGGTAATGGTTATTGTACAAGCAAACATTCGATTTCCAAAAGTAATTATTGGGCAAACTGGCTCACTGTCCACTCAGCAAAGTGGACATGTGCTTACAATTTTCTAAAGTTAATCATAATACGTTTCCTTATATGATGATAATTATCGTCTCAATTTTCAGGCAAATGCTTAACAAATTTGGGCGAGGCTGGTCATTCTATTATATCTTATATTAAATTTTATTGACCCCAAATGGATGAAAGTAAAGTTAGAACTCATACTCGAGTAAATACGGTACACAAGTATAAATACATGTACTCGCACATATGCATACACACATTGGCTTGCCTGCCTTCGTCAGGCTGCCTTACGAAGGCTAGCATCCATTTCCTTCCAAACAGTTTAGTAAATATATACTCTCCTAAAAAGTATTGAATAATTCTGTTTAATCTAAACTGGTTTTGCATAACTTGATATAAAACAAGCTAATATATTTTTAATATAATGGGAAAGAGAGAGAGAGAGAGACAGACAGACAGACAGACAGACAGACAGACAGACAGACAGACAGACAGACAAACAGGTGGGCACGCAGGCAGGAACTAAGAGAAAATTCAGCAATTCAGTTATGAATCAGATTAAGGCATCAAATATACAGAAGCGGTACATGAAGTTGTGTGACTTTCGTACATTTCTCAAGGACATTAGCGGCATTACTGAAAATATGTTTGCCTCTAATGGGAATTAAAACTTGAGTTGCGGATTTCTCTCAGGACTGCGTTTCTTATTGTTTTATCATATTGGCTCTGTAATTCCTTATCATTTCTCTAAAATATTTTAGTTATAAAACTGACTCCATTTTTTTTTTTTTTTTTGCTGTTTTGCTTTTCTATCTTTTCTCATAAATTATTCTATTTGAATTTATATAAACTTCAGCATTATCCTTCATCGTCAATCTAATTTCCATCACAGCTAATAATCATAGCAGCAGCATCAACAACTTCAACACGGCCATCAACATCCTTCTTAACAACAGATTCAATATTACTATTATCATCACTTTTGTTATCACTGATGTCCTTCACCTAATTCCTTCAACGTGGACATAATAATAATAATAATAATAATAATAATAATAATAATAATAATAATAATAATAAAAATAATAATCTTTATTATTACCATCACTATCTTCAATTACTTTCTTCTTCCATCCCTCCTGCTATTACGGATTACAAAACGGTTTCTCTCCATTCTAAATCCATTATAAGCTCTACGTATTATTATGTTTACTCTGTATCGTTCCGTGCCGATAATAAGTAGAATATAGCGTAATATGCATTTTGGATATTGCAGTTACAAGCTCCTTATCTAAGATCCACAGATATTATATTATTCTTCATTTGTTTTGCTTGGGTTTTGTTTCGGATCAAATTTTTTTCCCTTCTGCTATATTAATATCAAGTATTTGTTTCCTGAACGAAATATGTCTTATCCAAACCAGAACTAGCAGCAAAATCTTTTTATGTATATGATGTGTGTGTGTGTGTGTGCATTGAGTTCCACATCAGGTTATTTGTATGACAATCGCAATATCTAGGTGAAATATTACTATATATATATATGTGTGTTATTATTATTATTATTATTATTATTATTATTATTTCGTTTGTGGAGGCGGGTGGCTTAGTGGTTAGGGTGTCAGTATCATGATCGTAAGATTGTAGTTTCGATTCCTGGACCGAGCGACGCGTTGTGTTCTTGAGCAAAATACTTCATTTCACGTTGCTCCAGTCCAATCAGCTGGCAAAATGAGACTGCTGCAAGGTCCGATTTTAATTTTACACCGTGGGGTGACCATAGCTGTTAATTTTACACTGTGGGGTGACCATATATATTATAGACAGACAGACAGATAGATAGATAGATACCTTCATATTTTATGTACAGTTATTTATAAAAGTATGCAAACATTTTTTGAAGGATTAACCAACGTATTTATGAAGAAAATCACACCATACTTTACAAGTCAAACATTGATTTTGAAGTCTCAGTCCAGGTTCAATCGTCAGACTCTTAAATTTTGTATTTATTATATTTAATATATTTATTTGATTTTCGAGACCATTTATGTATGTTTGGGCTTACTTCGTGGGTGGGGCTTACGCGTTGTTGAATAGGTGTGGTTTGATAATGTACTTTTATAGTTTTTGGCCTATACTAGCATACAAGGCTGACATCTATGTTTTGATACGGGACTAAGCGATCCCAAGCCAATTAATAATCTTAGACATTAAATGTAACCAATTAAAGCAGATGTCACTTGCTGAACAAAACAATGATACTAATTGAATTAGTATGATGTTTTCCTTAGCTCTACCTCATTAAACTGTGGAGGCACATGGCCTAGTGGTTAGAGCAGCGGACTCACGGTCCAGGGATCGCCGGTTTGAATCTCAGATCGGACAATGTGTGTGTTTATGAGCGAAACACCTAAGCTCCACGCGGTTCCGGCAGACGGTAATGGCGAAATTCTGCTGACTCTTTCACAACAACTTTCTCTCACTCTTTCCTCCTGCATCTTGCAGACAACCTGCCAAGGACCGGCATCATGTCCAGGTGGGGAACCTATACACCAAGGAAACCGGGAAACCGGCCCTATGAGCCAGGCGTGGCTCGAGAAGGAACAAACAACAACCTCATTAGACTAACGTGAAATGTTCCTTTGCACTACCTCATTAAACTAACGTTCTCAAAGAGAAGACGTGCCATCTGATTCAGGAATTTAACCACCGACCTTATAACCTTATAATCTTAAGACAAATACCGTAACCATTAAGCCATGTGCTTATACTGCTTTACGCTTACCTGTCAAAGATTGATGGTTCCATGTGAATTTCAATCTATGTATTTATTATTCTGTTACAAATATGTTTCCGTAAAGTATATTAAGATAACATTTTGAGCAATTTTCTGAATTATAAATGTATGCATGCACGCGTGTATGTATGTATGTGTGAATGTAGGTAGGTAGGTAGGTAATATGTGTGAGTCTGTGCTCTTATGCTATATTTACGTGTAAGTGGCACTGCAAATATTTGTGCATATCATTATATCAATTTGAAGAAATGTATATCACATGTATGTGTCTAGTTTCATATTCATATGTGTATCTATGTATTTACATTATATATATATATATATATATAAGCAGACAACAGAGAGAGAGTGAGGAGGGAGACCATATGTACGCACATGTTTGTGTGTGCGTATATCTGTGTGAGCAGATGTTTGTATGTGTGTGAGAGAGTGATATGTAAGTTAGTGCATATATATATACATATTAATCCTGGATATTGATGTAGTACATTAACGGTCACTGAATAACAAACAGTATTCTCTTGTTAATATAAAAACAGTTATCCATTCTGAAAATCTTGCATTTATCAAACTCGCCACATATAACGTGAATTTGAAGAATTTGAGTTGGCAATATCTTTCGTCTATTCAAATATTTTGTTACATAAGTAACTGATTTGCAACTAGTTCTTATCTATGTAGCTCTATTTCTTATAATTAGATATTTCTAATCTGTGTACCTATGTAGGGCAGAGGATTGGCAGAAGAGTTTCAAGGTCAGGCAAGATGCGTTTCGTTATCCGTTTTGGCACTTTGTATTCTAACAGCAATGCTGGTGACGAAACTGACACGCTAGACTTATATGTGTGGGTACCTTATTATCTTACTCAAAATATCATTACGATAATATTTCTTATGATAACATGTTCCAGTAACTCTTGTACTTTTATTTATATTTGGTTACTTAATGACTAAGCACACTCTGGTCAATCATTTCTATTTGCATATCTCAGAATCTGGCCAATATGGTAATGCTGTTCGAAGCTTAATTTTGTAGTTTGGAAGAATGTCCTGCTTCGGACAGAGAGAAAAAGAGTGAGAGAGAAGCAAGGGGAAATGACCTAAAATTAGTAGTTGCGCTTGTGCAGATTAGAAATAATAAGGAAGATAACAGCGATAGAAAAGAGATAGGAAAATATTAGATGATAAAGCGGAGAGAGAACGAAAGTTATGAGAAGTTTAATAGGTCAAGAGATTGATCCCAACACGATGCTTGTCGAGCATCACACGCGAAAGGGGAGGGAGAGAGGGAGAGGGGGAGTGAAATATACTGAGAGAAATGCTCACATGTATAGCAGTAGCATAGACACACCTATGTATATTATAGAAGATACACAAGGACATAGAAAGATGTACTTACATCTTACATGTTCTCATTTGCCCACACATACACCTGCACGTAAAAATCAAAAAAATACTACTGAAAGCTTTCAGCGTAGTGCATATCCATAGAAAACAAATGAGGTGAAATTTGAAAGAGAAGAATAGAGAAATGCTTATTCTTTTCTACTCTAGGCACAAGGCCTGAAATTTTGGGGAAGGGGGCCAGTCGATTAAATCGACCCCAGTACACAACTGGTGCTTAATGTATCGACCCCGAAAGGATGAAAGGCAAAGTTGACGTCGGCGGAATTTGAACTCCGAACGTAAAGAGAGACGAAATGCTTATTTCTTTACTACCCACAAGGGGCTAAACACAGAGAGGACAAACAAGGACAGACAAACGGATTAAGTCGATTATATCGAACCCAATGCGTAACTAGTACTTATTTAATCGACCCCGAAAGGATGAAAGGCAAAGTCGACCTCGGCGGAATTTGAACTCAGAACGTAACGGCAGACGAAATTCCGCTAAGCATTTCTGCCAGCTCGCCGCCTAAAGCGAAATTCTTATTTAAGGCCTAATGTGAGTTTCCATTTTGTGCCTAACGATAAAAAAAAATAGACCTTTCCACAGAGAAGGACTTTGTGCAAAATATTGGAAATTTCTCTCCCATCGGCATAGGAAATTAGGAAACTTTAAATATTGCTAAATAATACAATTGTCATAATACATACAATATATATAACACATATGCAGCTAGACTGAAGACTGATGCTGATATATACACATTTATATATGCATATTATGTGTGTGTTTGGGTGTATGTGAGTGAGGGAGTGAGTGAGCGAGTGATTGTATGCATCTGTGTCTTCATGTATGTAACTGCATTTGTGCGTTTGTGAATCGTATTTATTTGCTATTGCAAATGTATGTTTTTATGTGTCTATGAATGTATGAATACTAAATATGTTCTTCTTGGAAGGTAAACGGAGATATATTCAATTCACACACAAATACCATAATTCTCTCTACAATCACACAAAGCGTCCAACTCCGACATTTTCTAATTCGTTTTTATTCTACTGCAAAGTCTACAAGAATTCGGTTTCATTTACCTACCTAGAAGTAATTCATAGAACCCCATTTCGGACGGCAAAACTACACATAAAACTCGTATCATCAACAACTATAATAGCTACAGTCTGACGAAGCCTTACGTCGTAAAAAGACATTTGAAGTTATTGACGACATCTCATTTGTAAATTTTTTTTTTTCTACATGTATTATTAAGAGTTACCTTCAATTAAGGCTCAACTGTCGTTATATACAGAGTGGCCCAAAAGTAGGTTTACAGTTATCCCGTTGTTTGTTCCTCTTCGAGCCACGCTTGGTTCATAAGGGCCGTTTTCCCGGTTTCCTTGGCGTATAGGTTCCCCACCTGAAACGGGACGCCCGTCCGTCGCAGGTGAGCTGCAAGATACAGGAGGAAAGAGTGAGAGAAAGTTGTGGCGAAAGAGTCAGCAGAAGTTCGCCATTACCTTCTTGCGGAGCCGCGTGGAGCTTAGGTGTTTCGCTCATAAACACACACATCGCCCTGTCTGAGATTCGAACCGGCGATCCCACGACCGCGAGTCCGCTGCTCTTACAACTAGGCCATATGTCTCCATGTAGTTATCACGTAGGCACTTTAAATTTCTTTTAAAACATTTTATTACATTTAAATTTCTTTCTTACAAACTGAAAAGAGCGGTTGACAAAATTAACTAAATTAGCATAGAATAATGGTTTCATATTTTTTTTATATATTTAAGATCTAAACCGTTAATATATGAATGAGAAAGAAACAGTTGAATAACTGTATACCTACTTTTAGGCCACCCAGTATAATTATGCATGAAACAGAAATGTGCGTGTGTGTGTGTGCGCGCGTCTGTGTGTGTGTGTGTGTGTGTGTGTGTGTGTGTGTGTGTGTGTGTGTGTGTGTGTGTGTGTGTGTGCATGCGTGCGTGTTGGATATATGTGAGGGAAAAAGAAAGAATGAGGGAGTGGATATTAGATGTTATTTAATGACAGTAGAATACAGCAAACATTTGTTCTCTATTTCTTTCTCTCTCTCGCTCTCCCTCTCTCGCTCTCCCTCACTCTCTTTCCGTCATTCTCTTTCCCTTATTCTCTCTACCTCATTCTCTCTTTCTCTCTCACAAATACATGCCCACATACACACACATACACATACAAACACAGAAACACACATATACACACACACACACATAGCGGACACTCTCAATGAAAGTAGATATAATTGATTAGATTAATTATCAGATATTCTTTTCATTTACTTTACTGACCGTCTAAGGTGAAATGTATAATATGGTGAACAAATACAAAATCGAATATAAGAACGCTGAGAGGCTGACCTGTTTACATAGCAACACCCCATCTTGTATTCTGCTTTCCCTCATATCTACATTGGTATTTGGAAAGCAATTCGTAACTGATGTTTCCACAGTTTTAGACATTATTAATTGAGTTGTCTTTCCTTGTCTCTGCAATTTGTTCATTTTTTATTCCATTTTTGGATTCTTTTTCTTCTTTTTTTTTATCTTATGAAGCCAGTTTTCCCTTTTGGAAAGAATCTTTCAACGTCACAATTGATTTAGAAATTGCTATGAACTGTCATTAATGGAGTTTTTTCGGCTCTCTCTTTTTATCTCTCCCTTTCTCTCTCTTTTCTTTCTTTCTTTCTTTCTCTATCCTTCGCCCATTTTTTGTCGCTAGAACGCATTTTTTTTGTGCATTCAATCAACTAGCAACAATTTTTTTGATGAACTGACAATATGGCCAGTTTTGATTCCCAGATGACATCTCTTTATTTTACATAGTTAATATTCTTGGACAAAAAATAACATCATGGCCGACAAATATTTCATTCTTTGAGCCAATGAAAGACTCTCTATGTTATCGTTCGACTAACTAGAAACAGCAGTCACATTTCCCTCTAATCGCATTTTGCCTTGAAATATAATATAAAAGGTACGTTATATGATGTAGCTCTAGATACATTGTGTCTGAATGAAAGACGAGATGGGCATGACTGGAACACCTTTGGTAATATATATACATTATCTGCGTTGATCCCGAGTTTCACAGACTTTTCATAAATTTCCTTCTCTTTAATCTCAAATTTCATGAATACATAAAATTTCAAACGTCTCTCTTATGTCAAATCCGCGAAGCTATGGCCTAAAGCAAACATATATACTTCAGCCATAAAGCAATCAATTATCTCGCATACTGGTTACCAGTATTAATTACTTCATAATTTTCATTATACTTTTCAAAAGAAGCTGAACAGTTAAAGGGAAATATTATTGGGTTCTTATATAAGCCCTTGGTTTCAGGTTTATAGAGCTGAGGTTTAGTAAATTAATATTTTAAATCCACAATAAAGTTTGGAGTAAAGTCTAACATGTCATATTAGCTCTGTAAACTGTAAAGTTGTCAGTCTCAACTGTTTTCGTTATTTACTTAATGTGGGCTACAGGAAAACATTTCTCTATCAGCTGTTGTTGTTGTTGTTGGTGGTGGTGGTGGTGGTGGTGGTGGTGGCGGCGCCAGCAGCAGCAGCAGTGTTGTTGTTGTTTAACCTCAAGACGGTCCTCATGGCCCGGTCGTATGATCGACAGTATTTCACCCGTTGCCATTCAGTCAATATTTCAAACATTGTATTAGAACATGATTTGAGAAAGATTTTGCTACTATTTCTAACAGATCGAGCAACCACATTCAAGGTTCTCGTCGACACATTAGTATCGTTTCCTTATTATATATTTCAGTTATTTCACTATTTCCATAGTCTAATCTGAGATTAAAGTGTTATATAAATGTTTTACAAGCTTGAGTTCGGTTAAAAATACACAGCACTCTTGCAAAGTGACCTCAGGAAATCGCTATAACTCTTATCATTTTTTATCCAGTCTAAGACGTATGAAGAATTTTCTTTTAAGCGTTTTAACCAGATTTTGATTTTATGCATAAATTTTTTTTTCCATCTATAAGATAATTTGTTTTATATTTTGTCGGATTTTTTTTCTCCTGGTTGAAATTTTGAGACGGTTCTATAACACATAAAGAGACAGATACAGACAGAGAGAGAGAGGAGAAAGTGAGAGAGGGTATAAATGTTTTTCAATGATTACACTATCCGGCATAGGAGTGGCTGTGTGGGAAGTAGCTGGCTTACCAAACCACATGGTTCCGGGTTCATTCCCACTGCATGGCAACTTGGGCAAGTGTCTTCTACTATATCCTCGGGCCGACCAAAGCCTTGTGAGTGGATTTGGTAGACGGAAACTGAAAGAAGACTGTCGTATATATGTATATATATATATATATGTGTGTGTGTATGTGTGTGTGTGCGTATATGTCTGTGTGTCTGTGTTTGCCCCCCCCTCCCCAACATCGCTTGACAACCGATGCTGGTGTGTTTACGTCCCCGTAACTTAGCAGTTCGGTAAAGAGACCGATAGAATAAGTACTAGGCTTGCAAAGAATAAGGCCTGGGGTCGATTTGCTCGACTAAAGGCGGTGCTCCAGCATGGCCACAATCAAATGATTGAAACAAAAGAGTAAAGAGTATCCAGAAACTTCCTCAATCCGACTTCTAGAAATATGGTTCTAATTACTGTGTTATGAATTTTCTGACTCTTTGTTTTCTAATATCTGATAGTCAATTCGTTGCATGAATTCAGAACAGATCTCCGATCTAAGAATAACTATCTCCCTTTCTCCCACCAACTTGTAAGTCTTGAAAAGTATCATGGACGCTACTCCTTTTTCTCTGGTAAAGCTACTGAAAAAATCTTGAAATAATAAAAATAATTCGTAACGTAAATTCTACTTCATATAACCATACCTTTCTATAGATTTCATATATTCTATCCATTTTATACATAAATAATTTAATTATCTATGTCAAGGGTGAAAGGTACAAGCCACCCGTGCCGATGTTACGTAAAAGGCAACCGTGCCGGTGACACATGAAAGTACCAACTACACTCTTGGAGTGGTTGGCGTTAAGAAGGGCTTCCAGTCGTAGAAATCAAGCCAAAATCAGACTAGAGCCTGGTACAGTTCTCCAGCTTACCATTTCCTGTGAAACGTCTAACCTATGCCAGCATAGAAAACGGACGCTAAATAACGATGACGATGATGATATGGCCCGTATTGTTCGTAAAAACCAAGTCAAGTATGTCATGTCCTTATATCTCGGTATATTTATGATGAGCTTATTTTATGATATCGTAGATATTTTGGAAGAGTTCGGAGAGATCATGAAATGCCTTTATCGAGAGGCACTTGAGAAAATCTTACAAGAGAACAACTAAATACTGAACTAGTATACTCTTTCTTTTACTCTTTTACTTGTTTCAGGCATGTGAATATGGCCGTGCTGGAGCACCGCCTTTAGTCGAGTAAATTGACCCCAGGACTTATTCTTTGTAAGCCTAGTACTTATTCTATCGGTCGCTTTTGCCGAACCGCTCAGTTACGAGGACGTAAACACACCACCATCGGTTGTCAAGCAACGTTAGGGGTAACAAACACTGACACACAAACATATACACACATACTTATATATATATATACATATATATATATATATACGACGGGCTTCTTTCAGTCTCCGTCTACCAAATCCACTCAAGGCTTTAGTCGGCTAGAGGCTATAGTAGAAGATACTTGCCCAAGGTGCCACACAATGGGAATGAACCCGGAACCATGTGATTCGTAAGTAAGCTAATTACCACACATCCACTCCTACGCTTTATATGTTCATAGAAACATATTTGATTACATAGTTACACATATACAATGCCTAAACCAATGACGGTGTTCATAATTGGAGTCCATTTAATGATATACAGGGTGTCCCAAAAAAATGTATACACATAGTGGTTCGGCAAAAGAGAACGATAGAATAAGTACTAGGCTTACAAAGAATAACAAATTTACAATTATTTAAGGTGTATATACATTTTTTGGGACACCCTGTATATACGAAACCAGGGTTGGTCATCAGTTAAACAAATTCAAATACATATTAGGGAATATGATACGTATTGTACCATTGCCGGGGTAGTATATCTATATATATATATTTGCAGGATAAAATATGTATGACTACGATAACTTTGTAACTATACACACACACGCATGTGTGTGTATATGTACTTAAATAAATGTGTATATGTGCATATATAAACATATATATATGAAATATATATGCGTCTGTAGGATGCAAATAGTTACATCCATGATAAATATAGCCACACACATATACGCACGCACACATACACACACATGTACGCCCGTGTGTATATGTATGTATGTATGTATGTATGTATGTATGTATGTATATATATATATATATATATATATATATATATATATATATATATATATATAGGCATGCATAAAGGAATGTATTCGGCAACTCAGTAAACCAACGTGGAACATTCATGGACGACGAGGTTGTCTGTTATTGTTTGATGTAGAAGAAGAATTCAAATGTAATTACATGGAACTACAGCTGCATTGTTATTTACTTATGCACAGATTACTGTGTCTGCAGTGCACATGTAAGCTGGGGGAATTCTATAGAATAATTTAATCTATTCGCTTGTGGAGCCGACATTCATGCATACAAAACACACACACACACATATATTCATATATATATATATATATATAATATATATATATATATATATATGTATGTGTGTGTGTGTGTACACAAGTTTTGAATCAGCATACGCACTTGCTTTTATAGCTCTTCGTATTTATCTTGGTAAATTGCGCACGCATTTGTGTGTGCGTCAGAGATATGTAAAGCTCCATCTGCATCTTTCCAAAAATCATTTCTGTGTGCTCTGACTTTTTGTTAACGATTTCGTGAGTAAGCATTTAGATATTCATATGCATCAGTATTTCTTACCCATTCTTACAAATATATATACATGCAGTCATTAAAGGATGCAGTCGTATATACACACGTATATATACAATACATGCGTGCACAAAAAATAATAATATACATATATGTGTGTGTGTATGTGTGCGTATATATATATATTTAAAGAGACGAACAGACACATAACTAGACACAGAGAGAGAGCAAGCGGAGAGGAGGATGGCTCTGGGTGTCAATTTCTGCAATGCTGTTACCTTATTCAATTCTGCCAATGAAAGGAAAGCTTCTTTAAAGGAAATATCAATAGCTAACTTTAAAATAACTCCGATTAATACATGGTTATAAATGTGTTCTAAAAACATCTACTTACATCCTTAATGTTTTTATCTAACACTTTGACAAAAGAAAAAAGACAGAGTTCAAAATCCTTTTCAGTCTTCCTGAGAGTGATAAATTTTATTTTCAGACCATAGACTTGTCCTGAAGGGCTGCAACTGAGTGGACCCCCCACCAAATGCTCCTAAGGACAGAGCGGTAACGTCAAATAGGCTGAATGATTTATATTCATACGTTGAATCTTCCAAGTTTACTGTTCATATCACACATAAAAAGACGCAGTAAGTTAGACTTACCATGACCGGTTGTTATAAAAACAAAACTTATATTAAACTGAAGCTCTTAGCTATTATTTCCTCAAAAGAGAATTTTATATATTATATTAAAAATGCAATCTACTATATGAAACAGTAATTATCCAAGAGTAGAAATTTATATATCTATGTTGCTGACAGTATTCCCAAAATTGCGACCTCGTCTCAACTAATATTCGCTTTATTTGTTCAACACCATTTCCGCAAGGGTATTGGTATCCATATCTATAATTTAAAACAATACTAACCCGTGTAACTTTCAATTGGTCTATTTCCCTAAACAATTGAACGCCTACTGTTACAGTCATTCGGTTTCTCCCTCAGTCGACTATTCAATATTTGAATGAGCCACAGAAATTAATTAATCAGGTGGGTAATAAAAATTAAATGACTGACATTCATTAATTTGAGGTTAACTGAATCATATCTGAAGTTGCGGAGATTTATATGACTGCTTAACATTAGAAGTACATAAATACACACACACAAACACGTGTGTGTGTGTGTGTGTGTACAGATGTATTTACATGTATATGTAGATATCCTTCAGTGATTTTTACATGTGTATACTTGTATACATTTTTCATATATGAATGTATCTATGTGCGTATATATATATACGCATACAAAAACACACACATACGCAAGCTAGCGCGCATATTCATGTACATATATATGCATGTGTATATATAGGTCGGATGGGGGCTACGCAAGTCATTATTATTAATGAATAATTTCAACAGGCTATTCTCGCTAATTACTACAAGTGGATTAACAGTTGATTGGTGTTAGATTTACACTTTGGTATTGTACTTCGCTTTTGATCTTTTGCTTCAAGCCGCTCAAAGAATTAATTGCCATAAAGGAGAGAAACGTCAGCACTACTTTACATTTGTTGAAGTGGTGCGTTTCCAACTATGTATGTATCTATATATATGTGTCTGTGTGTGTTTGTATAAATATGTAGAGACACACACACATATATATATAAATATGTATATGTATATAGATATAGAATATATATATATATATATGTATAAATAAGTATATATATATATATGTATAAATATGTATATGTATATAGATATATATATATATGCATAAATATGTATATGTATATAGATATATATATATATATATATGTATAAATATGTATATAGATATATGATTGATTGATTCAGTTTCAGCTCATGAGCTGTGGCCATGTATATATATATGTGTATAAATATGTATATGTATATATTATATGTATAAATATGTATATGTTATATATATGTGTATAAATATGTATATATATGTATATATATATATGTGTATAAATATGATATATATATATATATATATATATATATATATATATATATATATATATATATATGTGTGTATAATAGTATATGTATATATATATATGTATAAATATGTATATAGATATATATATGTATAAATATGTATATATAAATATATATATATATATATGTATATGTATATATACATATTATAAATATGTATATAGATATATATATGTATAAATATGTATATGTATTATATATATATATATATATATATATATGTATATATATATATATGTATATATATATATGTGTATATATATGTATATATATATATATGTTATATATATATGTGTATATATTATATATATATGTGTATATATATATGTGTATATATATATATATATAATATGTATATATATATATGTTGGTAATATATATATATGTGTGTATATATATATATATGTGTGTATAAACAAATATATATATGTGTATATATATATATATGTATATATATATATATATATGTGTATATATACATATATATATATATGTATATATATATATATATGTGTATATATATATATGTGTGTATATATATATATATGTGTATATATATATATGTGTGTATATATACTTACTTTGATACTTTGATAGGTTTCGGCCATTATTGGCCCAGGCCATGTCTAACTTAATAGCACCACCTGGTGAAGTATTTCAAGTCAGGATTTGGGCACTATGGCCCACTCAAGTAGAGAGTTATTGTTTACAGAGACATATCCGGGTGTAGGGGGTTATCCGGGATTTCTTGAAGGAATCTGTCCAAAGACTTCTTGAACCCTATAGGGTCAGTTTCTGTTTTAAATGTGTTTTTGGTGTAATGTTAAAGAGAGCGGGGCCATTGAGGTGAAATAATTGTGCCGTATTGTTGTTATGAGATGAGAGTGCGATTTTTTTGTTTTGGGCGGATGGCACGGGGCCCCAGCCTTGGATGTACCTTGAAGGTGATGCCAACATCATTTGGGCAATGCTGATGGAATATTTTCCACATCATGCAGATGATGTAGCGCTCACGACGACGTTGGGAGAGAATAGAGTTTTAGCTTTTCTAGTCGACCCCAATAGTCGAGGCCTGTCGCCATCTATCTTTTTTGTGATTGCCTTTTGAGGTGCTTCAACTTTTTATGATACTTTTATGATGTCATTAATGTCATTAATGTAAATGATGAAAAGAAGTGGGCCCAGCACAGTGCCTTGCGGAACGCCACTACTGACTTTGGCTGGCTGCTTGATTTACACCCCTTCAACTACAACATGTTGAGATCTGTCTGTCAGGAAACACTTGATCCATTTCAGTAACTTTCCAGAGACACCAGTGTTGGATAGTTTTTTCAATAGGATCTTGTGATCGACCCTGTCGAAGGCCTTACTGAAATCAAGGTAGATGACATCGGTGTTGGAGCCCTCTCCCAAAGCTCTCAAAATGTCCTCAAAGTGATGCAGGAGCTGCGTTAGGCAGTCCCTTCCATTACGGAACCCATGTTGGTTGGAGATCAGCCGTCTGTTGCTTTCCAGAAATTGGGTTATTCGAGATCTCACCACCCTCTCAAATACCTTGATGATATGAGAGGTGAGTGAGATCGGACGGTAATTCACTGCAAGGGACTTGTTTCCCTTTTTGAAAACTGGGACAACAGACTGGGACAGAAGGTTTTTGGAATATAGCCAGCATCCAGTGAGTTTCTCCACAGATTAGCAAGGGGAGATGCAAGTTGGTGTCGACACACCTTCAGGACACAAGCAGGGAACCTATCGGGGCCTACTGCTGAATTGTGTTTTATTTCGTTTATCGCCGCTAAGACATCAGGGGCACTAAACGTTATGTCCGATATAGTGTGTTGGGGGTTGACATCGCTGATACAGCCCAGATCGGCCATATCAGGATTGCTGAAAACAGAGCAGTATTGTTTCTGCAGTATCTCGGCCATGGATTTGGCATTATCTTGGAGAGTGCCAGTTTCGTCAATTAGAGGGCCTACAGTGGAGACAGTGACCTGCGTTTCCTCGCAAAGGAAAAGAACACTTTGGGGTGAGTTTGATTTTTTCAATGGCCCACTTCTACTCAGCTGATCTTTGTTATTGATGAGGGTCTTCATGCATTGTTGGAGGTTATATTTTTTAGATTCAAGCAGTGCGATAGCCGTCGAATGTGTGTGTTGCTGTTGGCAGTACTTTAGTTTGTTAATTTTTTTGTTTGTTCTTTTTATTTTTCTGATAATGGTTTTTTCTGTTTTGGGGGATTCTGCACTTTTTGTTCACAGTCTTGGTGGGAGTGTGTTTGCACATATGTCTGTGACGGTGTCTACAAAGATCTGCCAAGATGTTTTATGGTTGGTGGAGATGTGTGTATGTGTAAAGGACCAGTCAACATGTGATAGCTCGTTCCTGATGCATCCCAGTTGGCATTATGGAGATCCATGTTGTCAAATGGGTGGGCTGGGAAGGTCACTAGGATTAGCTTTCAGCTGGTGGAATTTCATGTTACAGAGAACCATGTCATGGTCTGAAAGAAGGTTTTTTTCCACTGTAACGTTATGTATAGTGTTAGTTGTGTTACTAAACACTAGGTCCAAAATGTTAGTGTGGTTACTAAACACTAGGTCCAAAACACTAGGTCCATATATACATATGTGTATATATATATATATGTGTATATATATATATATGTGTATATATATGTGTGTATATATATATGTTGTATATATATATATATATAATATATATATATGTATATATATATATGTGTATATATATATATATGTGTGTATATAGATATGGTATATATATATATGTGTATATATATATATATATGTGTGTATATATATATATATATATATATATATGTGTGTAATATATATATATATTATATATAATAATATATATATATATATATATTACTCTTTTTTACTCTTTTACTCTTTTACTTGTTTCAGCCATCCGGCTGAGGCCATGCTGGGCACCGCGCCTTGTTGCTACCCTCTCTAAGTCCAGTTTGCCGTGGCTGGCCACTGATCTAAGAGAGAGTTTGTAGCTGCTGCCCTTAGGTTACCTTCGTACCTTGCATGGGTTTCATCTGGGATCCCCTGGAAAGCAGCTTGTCTAGATGTTTTTTGAAAATGTCCACATCCGCATCATGTAGATCTCTTAGTTTTCTTGGCAGTTTGTTGAACAGCTGAGGGCCCCTGAACCCCAGGCTATTACAGTATCTGCTCTCTTACCCTGGATGTGGAAGACGGGACCTTTGGCACCACACAGTGACGTCCTGTACGGGGATTGGAACAGCTCTCAATTCCAAAATTTGGTGCTAGTCCCTCCAGGATTTTCCATATGTATATCACTGCATATCTCTCTCTCGTCTTCGTTCCAAGGAGTACAAATTGAGTTCCTAAGCCTCTCCCAATAGTTCTTTTCTTTCATATATATATATATATATATATATATAATATATATAATATATATATATATAGATATATATATATATATATATATATATGTATATATATATATATATATATGTATATATATATATATGTATATATATATATGTATATGTATATATATGTATATGTATATAGAAAGAGGAGGGATAAAGGAAAGAATACCTAAAGAAATGAGAAGTATATAACTATATGTATATTAAATAAAACCATATAGACTTGGAAAAAGATATATCTAGTGAATGTGTAATGTAACAAAACAATTAATGTTTAAATTATATATAATGATGGATATCACTTATATGAACTAAAACTGTGTTTCTGCTAATGTTTACATCGGTATGCACGCTCTGTAACCGTGTTTACAAGGGGGTTTTAGAAAAAAAGTATTAAAAAATAGATCAGAATCACAGAGCAGACAGAATTCCTTGCCTTTGTCATAAGGTATCGAGATTGAGAGAATTAACACCTGCGTTTAACTCCATTTATTTATTTATATATATTATAGAAAATGTTTCACGTAAATCCGAAGTTTCTACGTTTAAATACAAGGAGTTACAACCTTTTTACTTGTGTGATTTTTTGCTACCCTGGTAACTATATATATTTTTTTCCGTGTTAATTGTTAACAAGGGGAAATACACACATCAATTTATATATGTATATATATATATATAATATATATATATATATATATGTGTACGATTATGTGTGTGTGTATGTATATATATATATATACACACCACTTCAACAAATGTAAAGTAGTACAGAGACAGACTGATAGATATTTGCCCACAACGTAATTTGTAAATACTGTGATTGTCCAAGTGAAAATTAAGCATTCAAGATTTAAATCGGGTCAAAGCATGGAATGTTGACTGGGGAGGCGGGATGAAGGGTAAAATATGTAAAGGGATAAAGCAACAATATATCATTAGAGAAAGTAACAAGGCGTACGCAAAGAAAAAGAGAGGAAGTGAAAAAGAAAGCTAAAGAAACATAACGGAATGACAGAGACGAAATATAGAATGAAGTGGAACTCTCTCTGTATAACATAATTTCAACTAGCTTTATAGAAAAAGGTAGTGTTTATTAGAGAGAATTGCGAGAGGAATAAGAAAGTAGGCAGCTGACATTATTCAAGTTCTATTCTTCCTCGGTTCTGACTACATCTAGTCAGGTTTAGGCTTTTTATTCGTTTGTTGCATACAATTTTTGCATTGTTATCCTTCCCGTTTTCTGTTCTTTTCATATTATTATTATTATTATTATTATTATTATTTTCTTTTTCTTCTCTTTTATCTTCTCTCTACCTCTCTTTCTCTCTCTCTCTCTCTCCTCTCTCTCTCTCTCTCTCTCTCTCTCTCCCTTTCTGTGTCAGCCTTTTTATCTGTACAATTCCTTCTCACACCCGCTGCATACCTCATTTTCACACATCGTCCATTTCCTTCCCCTGTTTATGTAGAGGAGATACACACACACACACACACACATACACACACACATGTGTATATATATATATATATATATATATATATATATATACACATACATACATAAATATATATGTGTGTGTGTGTGTGTGTGTGTGTGTGTGTGTTTTGTGTGTGTGTATGCGTGGTCTGATCAATAGGTATCTGGACTGTTGCCATAGTAACAACGCTAAAGCACGCAGAGTGAAGCTGCTTGGCACGCATTGACCATGAACCCTGCGGTGCATGCATTCTAAATTTTAGCATTCTAGTTCACTCCTCCACTGTTTATAGCAGTGGTTAGAAGGAAGGTGTGTCGCGTGTGATCGTCACATTGACAATGACAGAGAACGTTGAGCAGAGAATTTGCATCAAATGTTGCCAAAAAGCCTTGCGATACCAGCTCAGAAGCCTACACAAAGTTTTCAAAAAGTTTTCATCGTTCTCGACACAACCAAGATCTTGTGCAACTGAAACCCGGGCGTCTTTTAGGTCAGTTGAAAGCAGTTTTGACACAAACTTGGTAGATATGAGCGTCATACACAAATTTTCGGTGATAATGGACTGAACTGAATCGTGATTAATTTGTACATCCTCTGATAACTCACAGATGGTGATTCAATGATTTCCCCGCACAGCTAAGCTCACATCTGCAATGTTTTTCTGTTTTGCTAGTTGCGGGTCTCCCAGAATGTTCGTCAATAACAACATTTTTTTCGGCCGACTTGGAAACGCCAGAACCACTCGTACACTTGTGTGTGGTTCATACACTCCACTCCATACTTTCTGCAACTTTACGCAGGCCTCTGAGAAGGTATCGGCATGACAACTTTCTCTGTCATGGTCAATGCGACGAATACACGCTGTGCACCTTCCTTCCATGCACTGCTGAAAACAGCAGAAGTGAGCTAGAACGTTAAAATTTAGTGCGCATGCACAGTGGAGTGCACGGTCAATCTGTGCCATGCGGCTTCACTCTGAGTACTTTAGCTTCGTTATTATGCCAACAGACCGGATACTTATTGATCAGACCTCATATATATATATATATATATATATATATATATATATATATAATATTTTAGCTATGTGGGAGCTATAGTAAAAAGAATTATCTATATTTTACATTCAAATATATATATATCTATTTAATCAACTTAACAATATATGCGTATGTGCGCATGCGTACGTGAGTCAAAGATGTGTACGAGGAAGAGTGGCAATAAAAATAGTGTTTAATAAGTACTGCAAAGTTTTTCTTAAATGTATAATTTGGGATATTAAAATCAGAATGTTTACGACCCCTGCAATATGAAACTAGGAGTAATGGTGGTGAAATTAAGTTTCAGTTGCTGTTATGTGTGTAGGCGCGTGGGGAGTGTGCATGAGTGTGTATGAATCGTTTCAGGGCATTCTCTTTATCTTTTGTGTACAAAGAGAATAGCAAGTTTTGAGTAATTGTGGACAACAACATAAGCTGGGCCACTCATATAAACACCAAAGTTGACATGGCCCGCAGAATGTGTTCCTGGATTCTCAGAACTTTCCAGTCGAGAGATATCCACACCATTATCCTTCTCTTCTCCACTTTTGCCCGACCCCACCTTGAATACTGTTGTCCACTGTGGTCTCCCCACACAATACAAGGTATCATAAAAGTTGAAGCACCTCAAAGGGCAATCACAAAAAAGATAGATGGCATGACAGGCCTCGACTATTGGGGTCGACTAGAAAAGCTAAAACTCTAAAACTCTATTCTCTCCAACGTCGTCGTGAGCGCTACAGCATCTGCATGATGTGGAAAATATTCCATCAGCATTGCCCAAATGATGTTGGCATCACCTTTAAGGTACATCCAAGGCTTGGGCCCCGTGCCATCCGCCCAAAACAAAAATCGCACTCTCATCTCATAACAACAATACGGCACAATTATTTCACCTCAATTGGCCCCGCTCTCTTTAACATTACACCAAAACACATTAAAACAGAAACTGACCCTATAGGGTTCAAGAAGTCTTTGGACAGATTCCTTCAAGAAATCCCGGATAAACCCCCTACACCCGGATATGTCTCTGTAAACAATAACTCTCTACTTGAGTGGGCCATAGTGCCCAAATTCTGACTTGAAAGACTTCACCAGGTGGTGCTATTAAGTTAGACATGGCCTGGGCCAATAATGGCCGAAACCTATCAAAGTATCAAAGTATCAAAGTATATATATATATATATATATATATATATACAATCATACATACATACATACATATACCACGGTGTACGCACAACAACTTGTCGTCTAACCACATTAAATTTCTTACACTCTTTGTCCATTATATATATATCATAATACCCCCACACATACATACTCACACTTATATTTGCATATATATATATATATATATATATTATATATATATATATATATATATATAATATTTTAGCTATGTGGGAGCTATAGTAAAAAGAATTATCTATATTTACATCCAATATATATATATCTATTTAATCAACTTAACAATATATGCGTATGTGCGCATGCGTACGTGAGTCAAAGATGTGTACGAGGAAGAGTGGCAATAAAAATAGTGTTTAATAAGTACTGCAAAGTTTTTCTTAAATGTATAATTGGGATATTAAAATCAGAATGTTTACGACCCCTGCAATATGAAACTAGGAGTAATGGTGGTGAAATTAAGTTTCAGTTGCTGTTATGTGTGTAGGCGCGTGGGGAGTGTGCATGAGTGTGTATGAATCGTTTCAGGGCATTCTCTTTATCTTTTGTGTACAAAGAGAATAGCAAGTTTTGAGTAATTGTGGACAACAACATAAGCTGGGCCACTCATATAAACACCAAAGTTGACATGGCCCGCAGAATGTGTTCCTGGATTCTCAGAACTTTCCAGTCGAGAGATATCCACACCATTATCCTTCTCTTCTCCACTTTTGCCCGACCCCACCTTGAATACTGTTGTCCACTGTGGTCTCCCCACACAATACAAGGTATCATAAAAGTTGAAGCACCTCAAAGGGCAATCACAAAAAAGATAGATGGCATGACAGGCCTCGACTATTGGGGTCGACTAGAAAAGCTAAAACTCTAAAACTCTATTCTCTCCAACGTCGTCGTGAGCGCTACAGCATCTGCATGATGTGGAAAATATTCCATCAGCATTGCCCAAATGATGTTGGCATCACCTTTAAGGTACATCCAAGGCTTGGGCCCCGTGCCATCCGCCCAAAACAAAAATCGCACTCTCATCTCATAACAACAATACGGCACAATTATTCACCTCAATGGCCCCGCTCTCTTTAACATTACACCAAAACACATTAAAACAGAAACTGACCCTATAGGGTTCAAGAAGTCTTTGGACAGATTCCTTCAAGAAATCCCGGATAAACCCCCTACACCCGGATATGTCTCTGTAAACAATAACTCTCTACTTGAGTGGGCCATAGTGCCCAAATTCTGACTTGAAAGACTTCACCAGGTGGTGCTATTAAGTTAGACATGGCCTGGGCCAATAATGGCCGAAACCTATCAAAGTATCAAAGTATCAAAGTATATATATATATATATATATATATATACAATCATACATACATACATACATATACCACGGTGTACGCACAACAACTTGTCGTCTAACCACATTAAATTTCTTACACTCTTTGTCCATTATATATATATCATAATACCCCCACACATACATACTCACACTTATATTTGCATATATATATATATATATATATATATGGCTGGTAAGATTAGAATAATTCTCCATACAGTTCAAAATGTTTGACTATGCAAAAAACACAAAACAGCTCTGTGGAAGCTCTAATAAAAAGAATTAACAACATTAGACCCATAGATACGTATATATATATAATACGTAAAAAGGGGACAAACAAGGGCAGACAAAGGGATTAAGTCGATTACATCGACCCCAGTGCGTAACTGTTACTTAATTTATCGACCCCGAAAGGATGAAAGGCAAAGTCGAATTCCGCCAAGGTCGACTTTGCCTTTCCTCCTTTCGGAATCGATAAATTGAGTACCAGTTACGCACTGGGGTCGATGTAATCGACTTAATCCCTTTGCCTGTCCTTGTTTGTCCCCTCTATGTTTAGCCCCTTGTGGGTAGTAAAGAAAAATATATATATATATATATATATATATATATAATACGCTTAAAATCACATGCATGTTTGTGCGCATGCGCTCGTGAACCAAAGATATGCACGAGCAATAACGATAAAAAAGAACAAAGTATTTAATAAGTAATGCATAGTTTTAACATATTTATTGTCTACTGAAAATTTCATTAGCTAATACTTTGACATCCCACATAATTTCTCTCGACTACTTTCAGATACATGAATGGTACGAGACATTTGTAATTAGTGCCGTACAGGTTATACGATACTAGAAACGTGTGCTTTATGGAACTAATTGTAAGCTTCTAGGCCATGCGGCTATGACAAAGGTTAGGAAATTCTAAAGTAGAATCAAAGTAACGTAAATACATGCGTACATAAATAGATGTATATGTATACATAGAAATGTACATGTGTCTGTGTCTGTGCGCGCGCATGTGCTATCTGTAAGCATACATGTATATAAGGCCATTAAGAAATACAAAAGCAATCACGAAATTTCTATTAAGACTGACATACATAATGTATTGTATATTAAGTAAACATTGCATGCTGTAGATATGGAGAAAAATGGAGGCAAAACATTCATTATAAAGTAATGTAGCAATTTGTTAGACGACTTTTTATAAAATGCGCGCGTGCACACATACAGATACGTGTCACTTATGCATCAACGCACTCACAGGTATACATGTGTGTCATATATATATATATATATATATATATATGGAACTCATGCACATATGTGTGTATATGTATGTATATAAAAATATATATATATATGAGATTTGCATTTTTGTGATGAGAAAATTAGGACAATATGATTTAAATAGTCTTCTCACTGATGTTCTTAGTATCGGTTTTGCTAGGGTTTTTCAGTCATGGAACTAAATTATCCAGGTCATTCCCATTCTTAAGATAGTGTGATATGATTTGTAGGAGTAATTTTACTGTTGTTTCGAGAAAGTCGCGTAACGTTGAAGCTCCTTTGTTAAATGGTATTGTGAAAATAAATGTGACATGAGAGCTAAATTGGAATGCTGCTGTGTAATTGCCCTTATTTCACGAGTTAATTAAAATATATCTAAGTATACTATAAACAGCAGCTATATGCCCCTCAAATAACAGCCTAGGATATTGCAAAAGGAAGCACATGGTGGATACATCAAGCCTGAATAAAAGATGGACACTCATGAGAGGAGTATCTTCATAATAAGCTTGTATTGCTAGGGGGGTGCGGAGCTAAACAATAACAACAACAAAAACAACCGCTACATTGAATATTAGCACTGAAGTAGGTACGTGTTCGATTCTACAAACTAATTCTATATTATTTCACTTTGAAGTTTGCTTTAATAAACTATTTTAACAGATGTAAACATGCATACGTAATTTTATATGAAAATATCAAAGAAATACAAGCAAATAATGTAAATATTATTAGAAATTTAATACAATGATTATTAAAGAATCGTTTTTATTAAATAACTTACCCATAGCAATTACTGGTACACTGAAATACACTGGAATGAATAATCAAATGCACAGTTTTTCAGAAAAGGAGTATTTCACTGTATGCGAGTGAGAGAAAGAAAATAGTTCAAAGGAGTGTAAGGACTGGACGTGCTTTTGTGGGAAATACAGATTTTGAAGTCTATCTTAATAAATACTCAGAGAAACCTATGGCACCAGACTAAATGATTAACGTTATTTCGTGTTATCCTTCCATATTTTGCTTTTATACTCTGCACTAAATTAGCATCACTATTATTCGCTAATACATTCTAGATCGAGAAAATAAATACATACCAGCGGTATATTGAGGTTCATGGCAGAATTGTTTGAGTATCGGATAAAATGCTTTGCAATATTTAGTTACGACTTTTTGTCTTGAGTTCGATTCACGCCAAGTTAACATTGCCTTTCATCCATCAAAGGCCGATAAAATAATGCCCCACTCAAGTACAGGAGTCGATTTATATTGCCATACCACATCCTAGATGTGAATGGAATTATAATTAAAGACAACACAAGGCACTATTTCTCTCTACAAGTATAAGAAAGAAAACCAAAGTCAACAATACCAAAGTAACATGATAATAAACGGCGAATTAGCTTGGTCAATGCATATAACATTCATCATTTGCTCATTTTCCTTATATTTTCTTTGTTATGCTATCTTGTATGTCAGTCGATCTGTGTTTTATTCTTTTCTTTACTGTTCTATCTGTATATTTTCACCAAATCATTTCTGAATATATATTGATTTTAACAAAAGAAAATTCGAAAATACTGTGAGGCCATTATCAGCAGGGATTCTTTAGACCTCATAACTCTGCTTTGTTCATAATAATCAAAGACACGAACCAACCGTGAGGAAATAGACTTCAACATAATACAAGCAAAATCTAAAAATTTTACACAGACACGATCTAAAGTGTAAGACATCTTTAATATAAGTTAAAGGCAACGTAGTTAATATTATAGTATCACATGACCTCTTCCACTACCACTAAATATCGTTATACGAGCCAACTAGAGAAACCTCTATGTCGTGGCATTGCGCCTTTGATCATAAGTCTGCTTAATCAAGACTGACCTAGGAATAAATAACAACAAATACCAATGCATGCAGAAATGTTTACGGATAAGAGTGAAAATTTATGAGCGGAAAAAATATATATTTCTGAAAATAATAAAACCAGCGGTGAATTCTGATTTTTAATTTCTAACAGGGTAAATGATAAATTTACTCACCACAGAGCCTCTACGTCATCGTTTGAACGTTTAGAAATAATAGCTAATTCTTCATCAAATCACATACAACTCTCTTAAAAAGAAGACACATTGTCCTATGGTGTTCATACACAAATATATATGATGCTCACGGTTGGAATGCGTCTTTGATCATAAGGAAGTCAAAATCGCTCTTGGTCTAAAAGCAACAACAATTATAGATAAGTAGATTGACAAAACCGTTGGAGCGTTGAACAAAATGTCTTACGGTATTTCTTCTTGATCTTTTCCTTCTGACTTCAAACCAGACCGAAGTCAACATTACCGTCTGTCATATACTGGGGTGAAGTCAATTACCCATACTCCTACAAGCCCCATATACACAGGCGTTGTGCCAGCATTTCTGTTTTACATTTCAACGTGACGCCTTATCTATAGGCGTTATTAACTATAGTTGATGTAGCATGATATTAATGTATAACTTTGATGTCTTGAACACAACTGCATTATATATTTAATACTTTCGTGTTTAGACCCTAATTCCTAATACATTTAGTGGTTACGAGGATTCTCTCTATATTTTATTTCATTATCGTAATCTATTGTACCCTGGATTGTGACAGCTTAACATTGAAATAATGCAATAATTACTGTTTCAAGAGATACTACTTAACCTGTCAACGCTACTTTCATTTTCCAACATTTACATTGTTACATACCCATGCATAATAATAGAATTTTGTCAGCAGCTTGAATATTTCTACTCTTGGTCTCTATTTTAGAAAAAGATCTGTCAAAATTCTTACATAATCTTATATTATAGATTCTAAGGAATTTCTGTTATGCATATAATGTACTGAACAACTGAACTTCACTTAAAAGATAGTGGAAACAAACGGCGTACTTTGTGATAAAGCTTAAGAAAGAGACACTCTAACAATAGTAATAAAATAAGACCTGTAAACTGAGGAAACTGGTGAAGGTGGACAATAGTAAGCCAAAAACGAAGCTGATGCTGGAATGAGATACGTTTAGTTGCTGTATGAGTTTGGAGAAGCTAACATTTTACCAACACGATCCCCTTATGTTCTAAGTTGAAATCCTGCTCGAGGTTAACTTTGTTTTTCATCTTTCTGGGGTCGATAAAATAAAGTTTCAATCAAGTACTGGTGTTAAAATTAAGTTTCAGTCAAGTATTAGAGCTTCGGACGAAATACCTTGCAGTATTTCTTCCAGCACTTTACGTTCTGAATTTGAATCCGGCCAAAGTGAAATTTGCCGTTCATCTATTCGGAGAGGATAAAGTAAAGTATTGGCTGCAAGTAACGGGTGTCGATCGTATCGACCACTTCACTCCCTTCATAATCGTTGCCTTTGTGCTTATAAGACACCAAGCTGGCAGAAACGTTAGCACACAGGGCGAAATGCTTAGCAGTATTTCATCTGCCGTTATGTTCTGAGTTCAAAATTCCGCCGAGGTCGACTTTGCCTTTCATCCTTTCGGGGTCGATAAATTAAGTACCAGTTACGCACTGGAATCGATATAATCGACTTAATCCGTCTGTCTGTCCTTGTTTGTCCTCTCTGTGTTTAGCCCCTCGTGGGCAATAAAGAAATAGGTATTTTCGCCTGCCGTTACGTTCTGAGTTCAAATTCCGCCTAGGTTGACTTTGGCTTTCATCCTTTCGGGGTCGATAAATTATGTACCAGTTACGCACTGGGGTCGATGTGATCGACTTAACCGTTTTGTCTGTCCTTGTTTGTCCCTTCTATGTTTAGCCCATTTTTGGCAATACAGAAATAAGAACCGTTGGTGCGTTGCACAAAAAGACGAGCGGCATTTCTTCTGGCTCTATTGTTCTGAGTTCAAATCTAGCCATAGGCTAAATTTACCTTTCATCCTCTCGTGGTCAAACACTGGGGTTGATGTAACCGTCTGATCATTGAAATTGCTGACTTAATACCACATTTTGAAACCATTATTATTATTATCATAAGTTGATTCCCCAGTATCATCTCATTGAAAATAATATGTTTGAAATTACGCTGGACCTCACAGCTGTATTCGTTAGTGTTACTGTTGCTTTTTAACCCCAGCTCAGCTCTTACTCAGCAGGCATATGATGAAATATGTACCACCACTCCTGATCATTCCATACTTTCCGAAATAGTGTCTCAGACTATATTCTCTAATGTACTTTTTTATCATTTTTAAGGCGGTATAGTACAAGGCGGCGAGCTGGCAGAAACGTTAGCACGCCGGGCGAAATGCATGGCCGTATTTCGTCTGCCGTTATGTTCTGAGTTCAAATTCCGCCGAGGTCGACTTTGCCTTTCATCATTTCGGGGTCGATAAATTAAGTTCCAGTTACGCACTGGGGTCGATGTAATCTACGTAATCCGTTTGTCTGTCCTTGTTTGTCCCCTCTGTGTTTATCCCCTTGTAGGTAGTAAAGAAATAGGTATTTCGTCTGTCGTTATGTTCTGAGTTCAAATTGCGCCGAGGTCGACTTTGCCTTTCATCCTTTCGGGGTCGATAAATTAAGTACCAGTCACGCACTGGGATCGATGTAATCTACTTAATCCGTTTGTCTGTCCTTGTTTGTCCCCTCTGTGTTTATCCCCTTGTGGGTAGTAAAGAAATAGGTACAGTACGAGTTGAGGGAATTTAGTTCTTATTTCTAGTATCCCTAACAACTACACCCGAGTTTCTCTCCCATATATTTATTAATGCAATGTTATTACATTAACACATCGCAAATGAAAGGTGTCGACTGTCTCAACTCATCGATATTGCTAGATTAGGTCAATAAGTCATGTAACGCACATACACCGTCACCTCGCAACCCCACTCTACCTACCTACCCCACCCTCAACCACTGGCATACAATCAACCCTGACCCCATTTATTGATCAGTAAAGAGGTCTTGATGAACAGCCAGCTGGAAGTAAGTCAGTCAGCAGAATAACCTACTCAAGATATAATCTGATAATGATTACGTTTGGCTTTTGCTCCTTCCTCCACTAATCTCATTCCTAATGCGTAGCTCATTGCTTTGCACCCTATTCTTTTCCTTTTTCCCCCTTTTCTTCTTCTTCCTTCTCTTCTTTATCATCTTCTTCTTCGTCTGTTTCCTTGGTTATTTTCTTTTCCGTTCATCTTGTTTACTTCTATATATTTTCCTCCCAACCTCCCCGTTCTCTTCCCACCCCATCTCGTTGCACTTCCGTGTTTCCCTCTCACAACCCATTTATTTTCTAGATGCCACCACCAACACCAGCACCACCAACACCAGCACCACCAACACAACTACTACTAAAGGAAATTTACACGTTATAATTTGAATTTAGAGATGTATGTAAATATTTTACATCTATATGTACAAATACATATATATATATATACACCCATACTCAACTTACATACATACATCCATATATGTCCTGCACACACACACACACATATATAAATACATACATATATATATACGCACACACATACTCAACGTACATACATACATACACCCATATATATCCTGTACTCATATATGTCCTGCAGACTCACACTCACTCGTATATATATAAATACATACATACATACATATGTGTGTGTGTGTGTGTGTGTGTGTGTGTGTGTGTGTGTGTGTGTGTGTATGTGTGTGTGTATGTGTGCGTGTCTTATACATTTTACTTTGTGAATGTATTTTTATACATTAATGAATTTAGAATACCTGGTTCTCTCAGTTTCTTTTTGTTTATAAATAGGAACATACATCAAGTACAAATACGTATACCCCTCTCTCTCTCTCTCTCTCTCTATATATATATATATATATATATATATATATATATATATATATATATATATATATATATAGGTATAAACATTATATATAAAGAAACAAGAACGTGAAATGCACAAAGGGACGAACACAGAAAACAGACGGGTCATTCGAAGCCTTTAATCTTCAGTCAGAAACCGGATCATCATAGCAAATTTCGGCTGATTAATTCTGATATTTGCTCCAACGCGGCCAGCCCCAAGGAAAAACTAAGCTGTGAGCATTAGATTTCTTGGAAAAAGGAACGAATGTAAACACAACAATGACAGAAAAAGCCACACGAATATAAATACAAAAAACGAAAACAAAAATAAAAATAAAAACAAGAATGGTAATAACAAGATAACAGCAGGTGTCTTACGACTTTAGACAAATTGAGACAAATTTAACTTATCTAGCAGGCGTGTTTGGAAAAAAATTGCCTTTTCGGCAGAGGGGGAACGATGTTGAGCGGGCTGCGGTCACCAACGAAATGGCTTGTTAAGCAGCGGGTCACAAGAGGGTAGAGAGAGAGAAAGAGAGAGAAGGAATTAAAGAGGGTGGAAGACAGAGGGCCCCAATGATTAACCAGGTCACGTGAGAGTAAGAGAGAGAGAGAAAGAAGGAATTAAAGAGGATGGAAGGAAGAGGGGGGAAGAGACAGAGAGCGCCCAAATGGCTTAGCAAAGAAGCAATGGCGCATGGCGAAGGCGAGAAAGAGAAAGACAGAAGTGAGATATAGAGAAAGGTTTTTAGATGTCGTACAAATGGATAAAATGTAAACATACATAAGGGAACGAGATATATAGTGGGAGAGAGAGTATGATGCAAATAAACAGATAAAATTCCTTGGGTTTAATGTACAGAATATATATATATATATACATGTATAAAGAGGAGACAAAGACTCAAAATTTTCAGATAATTAACATTCAAGTATATAAATATATAGGGAGAGAGAGACAGACAGAGACGGACAGACACAGACAGGAGGGAAAGCAAACACTCAGATTACATTAACTCAAAGAATGAGCAGGGAGAAAGTATGGTGTTATAAGTCCAACTGCTGTTTCAGGGATCTCGGAATTACTTAATAATGCTGGCAAGTGAAATTCACCAAACGTTTGTAACCAGTAATGGAAGCAAATGAACATTGGAAAAAGCTAGCCTCCTTTATCAGGGTGGAGAATTAAGAGTCTGACCTATTAGATCATAATGCAGAGAAATTTAAAGGTGGAATGAATATAGTGGAGTGTACGTTCAAATCACTTCAGCTCTGTTAACTGTTTTCCACATTGAGATTCTCTCTATCTCATCTGTTGAATCTGTGTGTGTATGTCTCTCTCTCTCTCTCTCTCTCTCTCTATCTATCTATCTATCTATCTATCTATCTCTATCTATCTATCTATCTATCTCTTTATCTCTCTCTCTCACTATATGTGTATGCTTTGTGTGTGTCATTGTTCATAATAACAGTGTGACCTTCCCCTCAACCCCATCCTCACCTTCCGTTATCGCTGCTGCTGTCCTAGGACCCGAAAATTTGGTACAGTTCGTGTATCTCTCTGTGTTTGTGTGTCTACCCACGGTTCACCAAATAATGCGTCATAAGAATTTAAATCTTTTAGAGATGTAAAATTGTTCGTTTTTAATGGTGAGATTCGAAGTAGATAAAGCTATATATATATATATATATATATATATATATATATAACGGGAAGCTTTATGAAAATAGACAAAAGACGAAGGCAGGTTTACGGAAATAAACAAAAGACGAAGGCAGGTGGAATACAAACAAACAATTGTATTAGTATGGCGCTCAGGAAATATAAATAAAACAAGTCTTTAACGTTTCGAGCCTACGCTCTTCAACAGAAAGATATACAGAGAAGAAACACAGAAAGAAGGAGAGAAAAAATGCGTGCAGATATATATATATATATTATATATATATATATATATATATATAATAGCGTGTAAACATTGGGTTAAAATATCCAGTGAATATAAAAAGTCGCAGACATGACAGACGTCTTACTATTGGGCAAAAACTCTTATTTATAGTTTCGTCTACTTCGCGTTCTATCATTAAAACGTTATATATTCATGTATGTGTGAGTGAGTGCGTGGGTATGTGTATGTCAGGAATATTCTAAACAAATTTGATGTGTGCGTCTTTCTGATATTTCTTTGCTTTGGCACAGAAACAGATTATATAAGATATGGATGTCATCGATTAAATTGACTCTCCTGTATACTTCGTTTTTTTATATATTTTTATTAATTAGTCGAGGGAAGGTAAAAGTGATGGTGGTGGTGGTGGTGGTGGTGATGAGGGTGATGATGACAGTGCAGTGGAGGGGGTAGAGAGGGAGTGTTCGTGACCTTTATAACCTCCTTCCGGACTAGTAAGATCGATGTCGTCGATGTTCAGTTTTGACTTCTAGAGATCGATAACCTGTAGACAAACAAAAAGGCACCGGGAAAGAAATATTAAAGAAATTTTTTAATACGGAGTCTGTGGAGGAGTTACATTCTGGATAATGAAAGGAAAAACAAAAACAGAAATGAAAGAGGCAGGTGATGGTACATGCGGATGTGAAACGCTGCTTACTAGTTCAGAAGTTCCTCAGCCACCGCCGCAGCAGCAGCAGCAGAAGCAGCGGTAGGAGTAGCTGTAGTGGTGGGGTGGAGGAGGAGGAGGAGGAGGAAGAAGAAGAAGAAGAAGTCTTAGCCTCTGAGTGTTTGCCAATAAGTTAAATTCGATTTTCGTTTTCTTGTTTTGTTTCCTCCGGATTTCATTGACCACGTGATTGATGAAAAAATATGAAATTCTGTGTATTTGCTACGATAAAGAAAATTTACTACTTCGGAGAAAAGCTATTGGGAGATTTAGTGATCATTTTCAATTCTTGGTTAATAGTTACTTCCCCTACATTTCACGTGCCCTTAGGTAAAAACTACGAATATCACAATATCTAACTGACCTCGCCATTTCACACACAAAAAGAAGGAAAATATTCATCGTGACACTAAATAATCCCCTGACACATGGTTTCGTTTTCTAGCTGATCTCTGTTTCAATTCACAAGACCGGTTACCCGGTTTCCAGGGCGTACAAGTGATCCAGACCATAATATTTCCCTCAACAGGACGCCATTGCAGGATACAAAGCCAGCAATTTTTGAGGTGAAGGTGAGGACAAGTTGATTAACTGACTCCAGTACTTGACTGGTACTTTATTTTATCGACTCCGAAGTAACGAAAGACAAAGTTGTTGTCGGCGAGATTTGAACTCGGAACCAAAGAATCGTAAGAAATGCTGTTATGCATTTTTATCTGATGCTCTAATGATTCTGCTAGCTCGTTGCCTTAGTTTCAATATACTGATTCATTATTAAAGATATTATCGACCCATTTTCTTATCCCTATCTCTTCTCGATAAAATTCAGCTTTCGAAGTATCTATCTATCTATCTATCAACCTATTTATCTATATATATATATATATTTATATCTATCTATCTATCTATCTGTCTGTCTCTTTCTCTCTCTCTCTCTCTCTCTATATATATATATATATATATATATATATATATATACACACGAAACCTACATTCATTAATCTATTTACATGTGGCGTTTCACCATGGAATCAGTTACGGAATATGGCAACGTATTTTTTTTTTTTTAACATATGGAATTAACTTCTTTACGCAGACTAATCCAAGCAATTTGAGAAAGTCAGATCTAAAAAAAAAACTGTATTTATCTTTAGAATTAACATTTGGCACCAATCGGCAGTGACTGGAATCAAGAGACATTAGATGAGACAATTCTCATAAAGAAATTAAATAAAAATTAAAAGATAACAAAAGCAACTGAACTCTAAGATGTTTTAGTAATTTCTTTATATATTTTAGAATTTGCTTTTTGTTCTGCAATGGTGTAATATTGTCTTCTAATTGGTCTAGTATATGTTCTTGTTGTTGTTTTTTTAATGTGGTTATATGCGTAAATAGAAAGAAGAGTAACGAGAATCCTTTGTTTAGTAGAATCTGACACAGAAGCTGATAATTACTTGACTTTTTTAATTAGAATTATACTGATTCTGGTTTTGATTACAATTTCAGTATAAATCTCTTTTGTTAATCTACTTTATCAGATATCTTTTACAAGGTGGCGTTGGCGGAAGTGTATGTGTGTCGGTGGGGCTAGGGGGGTAAGAATTCAAGATGGCATAGGATAAAATGAAGAGAAAGTTGTTCATGATAATGATACTGATGATCTATAAGGAGGTGGGGAGAGAGAGGAAGAGGAGGAGCAGGAGGAGAAAAAGAAATTAGAGAAAGAAGAAGGAAAAATCGATATTATTTCAAGTAGTTCAGTAAAACATTATTACATTCTTTAAAGGTTACTGAAGTGAGTATTGTTGTGTTTCGTAGGTCAACTCCGAGTGAGTCAATACTGAGATCCTGATTCCATTCCTGGCTGAAAGCTTTTGAATTATTTAAATCCGTGAGTTTGAATTGAAAGCCAAAAGCACAGAAATAAAAAAAAAAAGGACCCGCTTTGTTGCAGCTCGACCTGCTAGAAACAACAGCTAAATTTCCCTGAAATAATTTCCCTAACATCTTTAAAATATGTAAAAGAAAATTTGATTGTATTGCATTAGTAAAAGAAAAAAAAATTGGTATTAAAACAAAATAATAAGAAAAGTAGAATGAAAAACAAAACAAAATGGAAGTGATATTAAAAAATGAATCTAAAAGAGATAGAATTAGAACACTTTCGTTGCATTAAATTTCGTGGCCTAACACTGAGATTCTGTTATACCTGCAGATATTGAATTACATGGAAAATCTTTTATAATCGTTTATAATCTTAAGAATATTAATTCTCTTGCTCGCATTTTTCCATGTAATACACGTTTTTTCAAGGCTATACTATTATGCTATTTGATAATGTGTCAATTAGCGGTGTCGTTGATAATTTTTTCCTTAACTCAATGACGCCAGAACTATATTATCACCCTCAAATTTGAGAAACAAACACTCATAACTTTTTTCTTTTAAAACTTTATTGCATAAAATTGATACCATGAAATTCCTTCAGTTGAGCTCTAGATTTAAGCTTAATTGAAATACAGTTTGTTTTTAAAATATATACTTAAGTTCAATTTTTTGCCTTATATTTTACCTCCCAACATTTTTATACAAATGTTTGTTGCAAGGGAACGAAACTTTGAAATTACTCCTGCTTTCGTCTATCATTGAAGCTAAGATATATATATTTTTTGTTGTTAAAATTAAAAAAGTTATTTAGATCTAAACTTGATTGGTGGCATTACTTAGTCTCCTATGACGTTGATACAAATTTTGATGTAAATTTTTTCTACTGGATCAAATCTCAATTTTATATGCCAAAATGTACCTAGGGACCAGTCTTCTTAAAAAATGTTAATAGTTAATAGACAATTTGGATAAGGGCTGAGTTGGCGACAAGCTCTGAAAGATGCTACGTGTGAGTGAAGTGCGCCCTTAAAAATATTATTCAACTACTACCGTAGTTGAATGATATTAAAGAATGTATTAAATAAGGTGAGATGGCAACGCCTGGCATAGAACGTGAATAACGGTTAAACAACAGTAGCAACAATTTTGAAAAGTCGGTTAAAATACCAACCGTGTTTTCTTCTACTAAAATATAGAGGACACTCTCGAGCTTTGAATGTGGTCATCGATTACGAGTGAAGTGAAGGTAGCGAGCTGGCATAAAGGCGGCGAGCTGGCAGAAACGTTAGCACACCGGGCAAAATGCGTAGCCGTATTTCGTCTGCCGTTACGTTCTGAGTTCAAATACCGCCGAGGTCGACTTTGCCTTTCATCCTTTCGGGGTCGATTAAACAATTACCAGTTACGCACTGGGGTCGATATAATCGACTTAATCCCTTTGTCTGTCCTTGTTTGTCCCCTCTGTGTTTAGCCCCTTGTGGGTAGTAAGGAAATAGATTACGAGTGAAGTGATATGATGTGTTAGCGTGTATATATGTTTGATATATCTATCGTATTTAAAAATATGCCATGTACTTGAATATATGTCGTTTGCTTAGATATATGTTAAGATTTTCAGTACGCTTTGTTTGTTTCCATATAAGTTGTATGTTTGGATAGGCAATGTGGGTTTAGATACCTTAGGTGATTGAAAAGTCGTAGTGTGTTTGGATATCTTTTGTAGGTTTAGATACATGTGTGCATATAAAGATATGTTCCATATGATGTATACGGTGGTTAGATATACATATTAGATAAACAATATAGGTTCCAGTCATACTGTTCCAGAAATATTTTTGTATGATACTTATTTTATCGAAGTCTGATAATCGAATTTGACTGAAAGAGACAAATATAACCTGAGCCAGCACTGTTCGAAATATGTCTAAATTATATAAGTTATATATATATATATAATTATGAAGGCAATGCACACAGAAAAATTGACACGAGAAGGGCAAGTTTTAACAAATCTTGAATCAATTTAGCACTTAAAAAGAACGAACATAGATTTGACGTTTTGGGTGGTAGTGCGTCATCAGAAGGAGAAATAAAATAAAGGAAGAGAATGAAGAAAAACTGGCTTACTCCTTAGAATGTTGGATAAAATACTTCCTGGTATTTATTGCTTTTGTGGTCTGACACCAACACTTGCGTAATATTTGGTGCCATGCTGATTCGGTAATAAAGCTGCGACTTCCCATTTAATAACATCGATGGCATAGGGATGTATGGACAGCAAATATTCTTCCACAAAAATGACCTTGTTGAGAGCTGCACATACAGTGTATGTGAGCGTACGCGTATATGAACATATCTTACATCTAGTTCTTAAGCTCTCTCTCTCTCTCTCTCTCTCTCTCTCTCTCTCTCTCTCTCTCTCTCTCTCTCTCTCTCTCCCTATATATATATATATGTGTGTGTGTGTATTTACACGCATTTAAGTTACACAGAAATTACTCTTGTATTCACTTTTTTAGATTTTTATGATTTTCGTTTTTCATATTTTCCTTCGGAAAGAATAAGTTCATTAAGCTAAACACCTTAGCAACGTGTGTAAATCATCATTGTAGTTTCATCTACACAAACCGACCTGCCACATCGGCCTGCCTGTTATGACAACTCAGTGAGCACTCCAACATCACTTCATCTTGAAGATAAGACTAAGAAAATCTTGAAACGTTGATGACGGATTTGTGAACTACAGTGTTGTAACAAAACGACAAGAAACTTAAACGGAAATATAAAAAAAAGAGCAGAATTTTATTTTCTGTAGAATATCTCTACAGGAAAAATTGATCTAAATCTATGCATATTTATATACGTATGTAAGAGTGCATAAATACATATGTATATATATATATAAATATAAATATATGTGTGTATATGTGTGTGTGCGTATATATTTGTGTATGTATATCAGTGCTTGTGTACATGTAAGCGTGTGAACCTGTATACGGTTGTCATTAGTTTTGTAGCCTTGGAGAGAGGCCAGCTGTGACTGTCAGTTTATTTAATTCAATAGTCAGGTTGGTATAAGTTTCCTAGCGTCTGGAGCCAAAAGTCATAGAATCATTTATCGCGGCGGTTGCATAGTTATCGAGGAAATGTTATTAAATATAGCATTTATTCATTAAAATAATTTAGCAAATTGTGTATGTCTGTGTGAGCGTATGCGATCGTGCGTGCTTGTATAGATAAATTATGTATGTATATATATGTTTGAGTGTGTATGTACATGCACACACACATTCATACTTATAAACATCCATTTTTAGAATCCTCATTATTTGTATTTATGTGTTCCTTGTAAAAGTCTATTTGTCACTCTCTCTCTGTCTCCCTCTCTTTTCCACATTCTTTGTCTCTCCCAATTACATTCCCTATGTATGTGCAAATATATATATATATATATATATATATGTGTGTGTGTGTGTGTGTGTGTGTGTGTGTGTATTATGTATCGTGGGGATTGTGTATGTGTGTGAAGCGTAGTGGTATTATTCTATACGTATGACTCCCATTTTATATTTCTATATTCACACAACGAAACGTGCGTGAATAATTTTTGCCTTAAGTACAAAGCTGAAAGAGCAAAATAGTGGAAATATCTTTTCTAATACAATTTTTCCGTTCCTTTCCTATAGATTTCCGTATATCTATTTCACACAATATCAATTTACAGACAGGTTTAACTATGTATCTAGTTAAACCTAAGAATAATCAAGAATTCCGAAAATCCCTATCCTTAAGAGGTTATTTCTGTAGTTTTTCCGCGTTACATAATGTGTATATATATGCGTCTGTGTGTGTGCATATTTACCTAAATCCCCATTTATCTACCGAGCAAACTACTTAGGTTATGCCTTCAAATTTTACATATCTAAACGGCTTACCTGCCTGAGTCGATGCGAAGTTCGAATCTTGCAAGTACAGGTTTCGCCCGTCTTCTACATTAATTCATGCATACATATATACATTTATATATCTATCTATCTATCTATATTTACATCAATATCTATCTATCCCTCAACCCATCTATCTATCTATCTGGGTGAATGGGGGAGATGCATATGTATATGCGCTCTCTCCATCCTCCCCATTTTTGCAGTCTCTTTGTCCCTGCTTGCATCTACATTTCTCAGAGCTATTCACTGCCTTAACGTATAGTTATACCATATAAAATTTAAAACATTCGATATATATATATATATATTATATATAAGGCATGTCTGTACCATTTATTTCGTTTCAGAAATGTTCGCAAATACCGCAGTTTGTAGCTCTTCCTGTTGTTATATAAATGCAATGGCTTTTAGTTCCATATTTCGCACAGTTTTGTTTTTGCTTATTCTTTGTATTCTTTGTAGAAGCCATAAAGCTTGTTTAAATATAGTTATGCTAGTAAGTGCCTTTTCCCTAATAGTGTCTTTTCTCAATGGCAATAATAATAATAATAATAATAATAATAATAATAATAATAATAATAATAATAATAATAATAATAATAATAATAATAATAATAATAATAATAATAATAATAATAATAATAATAATAACGAAAAGAAGAAAGAGAAGAAAAAGGTAAAAGAAAGGAGGAGGTGGAATAGTTACAGAAATTTCCTTGTTTGGCCACAAGGGCCTATTCATACAATACAATTAAAATGTCTTAAATAAAATGGTTTACAAACCTTCTCGGTACGTACACACCCACACACACGTACGTATATATATTTACGTACACACGCGCATACACACACGTTGTTCATACACTTGTCTTCGTCTCTTGTTTTTCTATAAATTTTAACTATATATATGGATATACATATAAATGTATATATATATATATATGTATATATATATATGCATGTATGTATATAAGAAAATTGTAGTGACCATCGAAGTCTCACACACACAGAAAACATGTTATATAAATATACCTATTATATGTATGTATATATATATATATAAATATATATATATATACATATATATATATTGAAAGGCAGAAGAAAATGGAGATTATGAAGTTAATGTATGTATGAAATGCCGGGCCGAAACCTCGATGTCACTCTTATCCCTCTTCTAAGAGTTTGATTAACACATTCTACTAACATGCGTTTAGTAATTCTTCAGATTAATGTTAAAATGTCTTTATATATAACTTGCCACAAAAAATGGGAGAGAGCGCTAATACATGATCTAAGTTATATGATGTATAAAAAATGTAATATACAAATAAATATCTGTAAAAGTATAAACCATCCGATTTTCTGAGTACCTCATTTCTTCTAACATATACATATATATATAATATATATATATATATATATATATATATTATATATATATATATATATATCTGTGTGTGTGTAAAGGGTAAAAACATGCTTCGGTCAAGAATGACCATGGGATTGCACCGAGAAAGTAATCCTCCGAATCACAAGTTAGTTTATGGAAGACCAGGAGTCGGCCATGTATACCACCCTCCCCTCTCCATGCTACTGATGCTATCCAATGGAAACGTAAAGGTCTATACAGTTTGGCACCAGTATCGTTGCAATTCATTTCGTGAAATAAAGAGTCTTGCTTGTAGGATCGTGTGTGTGTGTGTTTTTTTTTCTATATGCATGTGAGTGCCTGTATGTGTGACCTTGTCTTGACATTACATGATAGTTGTTAATGCGCCTCGCGGTTAAGTTTTTGTATTAGTAATATCTCTCTTTTGTGAAAAATAAAAACTGGAGGAAACTCTGTTTTAATTCTCCCATTATCAAAAATCTATTTTGGAATTCTCTATTTTGAACCGAGAAGCAGAATCTGTGGTCATAACCTTCTTTAGTCTTTCCCATCTACTGGATGACATCGAACATCGGTAGAGGAGGAGTTCTATAAAGTTGACTCTCCGTGGATTAACGTTTGCGGGAAAACGTTTAGTACGGGATTTTTAAGTACGGGATATTTCAGTGGTAGAATGCTCACCTGCCACACGGGCGCCCCGGGTTCGATTCCCGGCCGATGCATTATGAAATTCTATAGGCGCAGGAGTGGTAAGTAGCTTACCACACAGCCACTCCTCGGTCGGCGGGCACCGGTGCTCCTCCCATTTTTATTCATTTTTATCGTTATCATCCTCATCACATTACTGTCCTTGCCCAGCGCGCAGCTACTCTGTGTACTGCCTTTGTGGCAAACTATGTGAATAAAAGTAGCTTGCTTACCAACCACATGGTTCCGGGTTCAGTCCCACTGCGTGGAACCTGGGGCAAGTGTTTTCTACTATAGCCTCGGGCTGACCAAAGCCTTGCGAGTGGATTTGGCAGACGGAAACTGAAAGAAGCTCATCGTATATATGTATGTATATATGTGTGTGTTTGTGTGTCTGTGCCCACCCCCAAACATCGCTTGACAACCGATGCTGGTGTGTTTACGTCCCCGTAACTTAGCGGTTCGGCAAAAGTGACCGATAGAATAAGTACTAGGCCTTCACTACGGGTCGACAGTTAGGTGGGCATGAGCAAAGTCAAATGAAGCATTTTGCCCAAGAAAACAACGCACCGCCTGATCCAGAAATCGAAACTACGACCTTTCAATCGTGAGTGCAACACCCTAACATATAGGCCACGCGCCTTCAATTTTGTCTCCCTTCACCGCCAAGACTCAGCATATACTGATTACATTGGTGTCTGTACTTTATGACTTGCAGCAGTGTAATCTAGAGATAAACAAACTTACATTCCCTAATCTTGCATTCGTTCTTCATTTACCCTGCGGCTATTAGCACCTTTCTTTGTGATAACGCTCTTGTGAGTATGGATATATATCCATTTGTGTATGTATTTGTAATTGTTGGAGTCTGTTTATTATGAAAGTGCGAAGTCTATAAAATGTCTTTGCTATTGTACATACGCTAACAAATGTGTAGAGTGTAGCTAATGAGATTCAATGAGGTTAATTCTCAGTATCTGTATGCTTGTATTCGAATTTTACAGTTTTTCACGTGTATATATTTATGTATATATAATACAATGTACATTTAAACACATAATAGATGGCCATCACAAGACATCTGACCCGCTAGAAGGAGTAGTTAAACTCCAAACCACTATTCGGGGTAATTTCGAAAGGGAATGAAAAATAAAAGCATTTATCCTCTGTCTTAGCTTTCCTACTGACGAGAGCTTCGCCAAGTAAATTTATTTATTTGCTGAAGAAGGCTTGAAACCATGGTATAGGAAATAGATGGTAAATATTTTTAGTTTTCATTCCCTTTCGAAAATAACCCCTAATAGTGGTTTGGAGTTTAACTTCTCCTTCTAGCGGGTAAGATGTCCTGTTATGGTTATCACTTATGTATTTAAATGTACAGTGTATTTTTATATGAATAATATATAGTCTATTGATTAATATTTCGTCTCGCTAGACCACTGGTAGTAAAGAAATTTTCTAAATGTTTTTGCTACACTGGAATTTATATATATATATATATATATATATATATATATATATATATATATGCGTGTTTCTGACTTCCTGTGACTAAAATTATATACATATAATTTTACTTTATGTATGTATAGAGGGAAAGAGGGAGAAGAGAGAGAGAGGTGGAGGAACAAAGAGGGTACATATATATATATATATATATATATATATATAATATATATATATAACTGTACTGTACTGATATACTTTGTTTTAGATATGTAGTGTGCGTGCATATATGTATGCATGACGTATATGTAATGCACATTTATATATGATCTAATGTGTTTATGCATCATGTCGTGTATATTAGCTCTCGTTTCTCTGTCTAAATTTCAAAATGGCGTATTGACATATATTGTTACATTTTCATCTTTGTAGTTGATTCTATTTGTTACTATTCGTATGTGAATATATTGACAGCATGTATGAGCCTCTTCCAAAAATGTCTTTAAATATATTTTGTTTTCTTGTTTATTTGTTTATTTATTCGTGTTTCTGTTTCTGTTGGGTCTTCTTTCCTTATCTTATCGAGTTCAATTATCCATTTTACTAACTAAAAATATACTACCGCACGCCTAGTCAATTCAAAAGGTAAAAACAAAATAGAAACCACCAGGGTCTCTTAAAACATTTGTTCGTGTAAACTGACAAGCCTTTCGTTATCTTGAAACATTGAGTAAAACTGCTCCAGAGAGAATTACTTGGAAATAGCCGGGTTATAGAAACTGATTTTACCATAAATAGACATTCATCAATATGAAGTTTTCAGCAGTGACCCAGTTACCAAATGCCTTTTGGGATTCGGCATCTTGTAAGATACTTGTATTTTCACGAAATGAGTGATAAGATGTGCAAGCTTGGAGATCAGAGTTGCTAATTCTCCGAAGTGAGAGATCACAAATCCGATACTAAGGATGTGTGGTAAGAATGTCTTGGGAAGACTCGCTGGACAGATTTTACGGTCAAAACCAACTGGCAGAAGATCCAGGGGTAGACAACAAGGAGCATGATTGGATAACATTCATGGCCTCGGTTAGTCTCGCTTAGACATTCAGTCGGATCAATTTTAGAGAGCTGCCTCTGACAGGACCCGATGAAATGTGTGCGCGAGGACTCTGACCCCACAATCCTCCCAGGATTAAGTGGTCGAAGATGATATGAGATGAGTGATAAAATGCGCCTATCACATTTTTAGTTAGCACAAGTTCAGTTCTGTGTTAATTACAACCCACATTTACAAAAACAATGTAAAACACTTTGAACTGTATTGCCGCTGATATATAAAAAGATGGGATGGTTATAACTGGAACCGCCTTTCTTTATGCATTTCCTCAATTCCAGCGGTGTTGGGGGTCAAACAACAATAGTAATGACAATAACAATAATAAATAACAAAACAATTACTCCACCAAAAAGAATTCACATTGAATAATGCAGTCTTGAAATCCCCAAGAAGAGAATATTGGGCTCACGGCTGGACCACCTTTGAACATAGATCAGGTTTTATCCAAGGGTTAAACAACAATAGCAACGTTGTCTCAAAGTGGACAGCATTTATCGTCTGTTCTTTAATAGACATCAACAACTCGTGACTAAAGGCATCATTAGTGAGAGAAGGAAATGGAGTAGCGTCGATAAAACGCTTTGTTACTTATAGCTATTTAGACTTCCTAGTTGACAGAATGAAATAGCCACCTCTAATTTAGCAACAACTGAATAACGCAATTAAAACTAACACAAAACGGCGAACTCCGAATGAATAAACGAACAGAAAAAAATCATTCGCCACCGATTTATTTTCGATTCTTTCAATTTCTCTTTTTACCTCTCTCACACGCGCGCGCACCCATAAATACACACACTTTATTACGTTTCCTCCTGTTTATCAAATCTTTCTCCTTGTCTCCATTTTCAAGATATATTTCGTTTTCTTTTCCTCTCTCCACTTAGTTTTTCTCTTTTTCTCTCTCAGAATCTTTCACGCCTCTCTCGCTCTTTGTCTTTCTCTGTCTCTCTCCCTCTCTCTCTATGTACTTTTGTTCTATACAAGCGTTATTCAGTTTTTCCTCTTTCAGTAAATACTTCAGTTCATCAATATTTTCTTTAAATTCATATTATCTTATCCAGTACTTTCTCTCCTGCACTCTCTCAATATATTTGTGTCTGTCTCATGTTAATTATCTGAAAATTACTTGTTTCAATATCTGTCTCTCTATCTATTTATCTATCTATCCACCCATCCACCCATCCATCCGTCTACCTATTTCACTCTCTTTCTGTATATTTCTCTCTCTAATTCTCAATTACTATCTCCTATTAACACCACCGTACACATTAACACTACCGTACACATTATCTACTACTTACTTCATTTTTCTTTTCAGAACTTTCCTTAAAATTCAGTTTCTCTCTTTCTCTCTCTCTCCTTCCCTCTCTCTCTCTCTCTTTAAAAGCGCATCTACTACTCTCTCCCGTACCTTTTCTATGACTTCCTCAAAATCTCTAAATCGCTGCTATCCATATTATGCATAGGCATACATACAAACATACATACATACATACATACATACATACATATGTGAGGGAGGAGGGTGAATACATTACAACTCCAAAAGAAAATATTTGCTTTGAATAAATATATAAAATATATATAAAATCTATATATCTATACAGTACTTTTTTCTGCCATTTGTAAATTCAATATATATATATATATATGGTTTGTCGAACGTTTGTGCTAACAAAGAAAAAGTATGCAATCCTTGAAGTATTAATAAACAAATTTTCATCTACCCTTCACCAGTCACTGAAAGCGTAAAAAGCTTAGATAATAATATAAGGAAACGCATATCCAGGTTTACTTCCAACTAGAAATCCTGTAACCGTTCATTTCTTTGATAAATGATGCGATGAAAGATATTTGCTTCAAAGATAGAATTCAGAACAACTTTAATGCTCACAAACACAAAAATAGAAGACGAAATACTATAGTGTATAATCCCCTATGTTGTTTAAATCTTATAAATGAGCATTTTCCCATATTCCCGATCATAGATATCATAAGATCATTAACAGCAATAACGTCAAGGTAAACTACAGTTGCACTAAAAATTGTTGCTTCCATAGCTTCTATAGCCAGCGTGTACAGAAGAAAATTTTCCTCTCTGGCGAAGCAAAACTCTTATCTTCTACGTAATTGCAATAACCCTGATATTTGTATTTTTAATGGTATCATTCTAAAGCATTAATTTATCAACCTCAACCTTGAAAATGATAGTAACAGAAAAATATATTGGGAGCTAACTGATAATCTCATCGAGAAGATTCTCTCACCAAGTTGTAAATATTCGAACACTCAGAAACACGCCTCACCACTACACTCTCGGAATATATCAGAAGTTTAAATAGTAGTTGCAATTTAATAATGGCTTCATAAACTATAATTTTTGCATTTCGTAACAAATATACCTTGGTATTAACTTTGGCAATGTTGATTAAAATATCGAAATTCTCGCAAACACTTCAATCGGTATGGGTTGCTTCAATTGATATTTCTTGAAGAATTTCCAAATTCCAGCTAGATAAAATAGTGTATTTTTCACAGAACGGAAAAATTATTCCGTAAAGTATACTAGCCATCTCAATATGGCTAACCACTAAGGGTGGGTGTTACTGTAGCTTTTAGCCCCAGGAGATCATCGTCTCCAGCTGGCTTTAGGCACACTTTCTGTGCCCCTAAGGGGAGATTAGCAGATGATCTCCTGGGACTAAAAGCTACAGTATCACCCACCCTTAGTGGTTAGCCATATTGAGATAGCTAGTATACTTTACGTTGTCGAGCAGTTACTGTTTACATCACGTTCAGAGATTTATTATTGCTTGGAAAAATTATTATATAATGATTAAAACAAATCACAATCAGTGTCGATGAGGACGGGTCACCTCCTTTAGACCATTCCATACGGGTCAAAAAAGAGAAGAAAAGGGAACTTCGCCCTTAAGTTGCTCATAGAGCGGCCGGAATTCTATATTAACGGGATCGGACGCTGCAAGTTTTGCATAGCTGAGCGAGCAAGGATCCTCAAAGACTCCTAGTAATCAAGATTATTGAATTCACGGCAAGAAATTTACAGACCCTGCATATGTTACAAACGCTACCTGCTGCAAGCATGGGTTTCCCCATTCATTGATTAGATAAAAAAAAAGTCCTTACGAGCTAAAGCAAGCTAAGGGTAAAAACCTCTATTCTCTTCTTTTTGACCCACATGGACTGGTCTAAGGGAGATAACCCGTCCTCGCCGACCCGGATTGTTTATTTCCTGGTTACTTACTGACTAACTGACCATAACGGATCCCTACCTTCCAGAATTGAAGAATTATATACCTTCGGCTCTAGAGTCTGACAAGTCGTCGGCTAAGTTCTTTATGCATGCGAGATCATTGGTTACTCTATGACCGGACATAGACTTAACTGCTTATAAATATACATTACTACTGTATGCTTTAGAGTGTGCATCCTTTTCGGATATATGATACACTGATTATATATAATTAAAAAAGGATCAAGAGACATTTTTACCGGGTTTTAAGAGTATATATTCCCCACCACTGGATGGATGCAAGTCGTCGTAGGAGCGTTTATTTTTGCCAGTTGACTGGACTGGAGCAACATATCTCCATGTCCAGGAAACGAAACCATCAAGCCACGTACTTTCACACACACACACACACACACACACACACACACCGTCCCAACCCCATATATATATATCACATGACCGACCAGGTTATCAGATGTTGCTACACATCGCTGGTCACAATGCGCTTCGCATTGTTTTAGCCTTCAAATGACGCCACCCCGCTGGCTAAGCAAACAGAAGAAAGAGTGAGAGAAAGTTGTGGCGAAAGAGTACAGCAGGGATCGCCACCACTCCCTGCCGGAGCCTAGTGGAGCTTTGGGTGTTTTCGCTCAATAAACACTCACAACGCCCGGTCTGGGAATCGAAACCGCGATCCTACGACCGCGAGTCCGCTGCCCTAACCACTGGGCCATTGCGCCTCCACCATATATATATATATTAATTTTTGGTGTTATATAACCTTTGAAAAGTTGTAATTTTGTGTAGGTAGAAGTATGTGAAGTCCTAAATAGTTCAGGTGTAGTTAGACATGGAATGGAGAGGTGTTATAAGAGTTGATAAATGAGGATAGAGGAAGAGCGTGCATTTTTAGGGTTTTAGTTGATTGAAAGTTGTGGTGAAAAGATTTATTCGGTTTGCAGTGTGATTTCTGTTATTCTTTAGGGTTCAATCAAGCGTAGAAGTGTGTAAATATGTTTGTCAAATTCAGGTCACGATATTCTTGGTAAAGTTTATTATATTGTGCTTTAGAGTTCCTAAAATATTGATTTCAAATTTTGGAAGAAGGTCAAAAATTTAGGGAGGAGGGGTAATCGATTGTATCGATCCCAGCGCTCAATTGGTATTTATTTTATCGACCCCGAAAGGATGGAAAGTAAATTTGTACTCAAAACACGAAGACAGACGAAATACCTATTTCTTTACTACCCACAAGGGGCTAAACACAGAGAGGACAAACAAGGACAGACAAACGGATTAAGTCGATTATATCGATCCCAGTGCGTAACTGGTACTTAATTAATCGACCCCGAAAGGATGAAAGGCAAAGTCGACCTCGGCGGAATTTGAACTCACAACGTAACAGCAGACGAAATACCTATTTGTTTACTACCCACAAGGGACTAAACACAGAGAGGACAAACAAGGACAGACAAAGGATTAAGTAGATTGCATCGATCCCAGTGCGTAACTGGAACTTAATTTATCGACCCCGAAAGGATGAAAGGCAAAGTCGACCTCGGCGGAATTTGAACTCAGAGCGTAACGGCAGACGAAATATGGCTACGCATTTCGCCCGGCGTGCTAACGTTTCTGCCAACTCGCCGCCTTATACGTTCATAAAATATCATTTCTAGATAAATGAGTTGATAACACAACAGAGGTTGGACTGAGGCTGAACTACTTTCGGTGTTATTAAATTTTTGTTATGAAATTTTGAAATCCATGTTTTTAGAATTTAGGATTGAGAGATTATGTTAGTGTAAATATTTACCGGGGCTTTTTAATGTTACTGGTGTGGCTATTTGTATTCATATTATAATATTGTAGGCGTAGGAGCGGGTGTGTGGTAAGAACCGTGCTTCCCAAGCACATGGTTCCGGGTTCAATCCCACTGCATGAAACCTTGGGCAAGTACCTTCTACTATAGCCTCGGGCCGACCAAAGCCTTGAGTGGATTTGGTGGACGGAACCTGAAAGAAGCCCGTCGTATATGTCTGTGTGTGTGTGTGTGTGTATTTGTGTGTCTGTGTTCGTCCCTCACCATCGCCTGATAACCAATATTTCCTATGGAGGATGTATTTTTGCATGAGCATACCTATCCACGAGAGAATATACCTTATGAACAATATATAGATCAATAATATGTAAGTATGGCAAATTTGATCGTATGGCTTTTTGTATCAAAAATCGCCTGGAGACCTGTTCCGTTGTGCCCAAATGTTTTCATTCCAGAAGTCAAGCTCTGGAAGCATGTTTGACCCGATTTTGCCGGTCAGGTGTGTGTGTGTGTGTGTGTGTGTGTGTGTGTGTGTGTGTGTGTGTGGTGTGTGTGTGTGTGTGTTGTGTGTGTAAAGCTTAACCGTCACTCGCAAGCGAGCATGACCTTCTGTCGCTGTTCATGTGTGTGTGTGTGTGTACATACGATAATAAACTTCTGAACCCGAGAAGTAAACAGTAGCAGCACGGAATCGTGAAGTATATTTGCCACCTAAATGTGGCAGACCCATAGGGGCCGATGCTACTGTTGTTTATAGTCCCAGGAAGATATCTACTCCAGCTGGCTATATATACAATATATATACATACATATATATATATATATATATATATATATAAGATATATATATATATATATATATACATACATACATATGTATATATATATATATATATAATATATAATATATATATATACATACATACATATGTATATATATAATATATATATATATATATATATATATATACATACATACATATGTATATATATATATATATATATATATATATATATATATTATATATATATATATATATTCAAGTTGGTATGTGTATATGTATTTACGTAAACTCGCCATCTGTGTTCTTCAGGTTCCCCTCTTATATCTTGTACGCGATGCCTTTGTTCCTCTAACGCTAATGATAAAAATATGATAAAGTATATGAGTTATGTGAAGTGTCATGACTAGCGCCTCTCATATATCTCTTCACAGATTATTTGTTATGTTGTAATATCTGAAAGATTTCTGTGATGATTGCTCATTCTTCGTAGGTTTATCAGTGTTTTTATTTTTCGTTTGCAAAGCGCAAATGCTTTTTGATATTAATATCAAACATACCTCGAATGAACTAGACCAAAACCAAATTAAATTATTATTCGTGGAAACACCAAGAAAACTAAACATGTGATGGGGAAGGAGAGGAAATGCAAGAATTTCGCGAAGAAGAAATTATAGGAGAAATAGAAAGATGGCAAATAATTATACACGAAGATAAAAGAGAGAAAAACGTATGGCGAGAGAAAAAAAGAAAGTTAATCCGGAAATTAATATCAACCGAAGAATTTATTTCGACTTTAAAAACATCTCCTAACTGAAAAGCATCAAACATCGATGAAATACCGAAGCACTAGTTAAAATCTCTTGTTGATACTGCGAGGTTTATATAACATAGGTACATACAGCGCTCTATTCTTTTGTTAATTATTTGTCGGCTTTAATTATTTTCACATTGCCCTGCTCTGTTGAGAATCTTCATATATCTAAAGTAAATGTATGTACGTTTGTTTACAAAATATTTCATAGGTTTGCTTAAAGCTTCACTTCATTGCACGCTGAAATACCTATAAGGCATATATATGTATGTATAATATATATATATATATATATATATATATATATATTATATATATATATATATATATATATATATATATATATATACATACATATATATATACATACATTATATATATATATATATATATATATATATATATATATTATATATATATATATATATAATATATATATATATATATATATATACGCACACACATATGTATATATAATCTAAGAATCCATAAGTCAGAAATGATATGCACTTGTATATTTGTCAGTAGAATGGGTGTATTAGTCAAAGTATGAAGTATTATAGATCCATTTCAGCCGATCTAACCAATCAGTTTTGCACTGGGTGTTTGACAACCAGATATTAGATAACAGCACGGTTAAGTAATATAACGTGCTCTTCAGAGATGGCAGGTGTGGAAAAATATAGTGATCCCTCTGTTATTAAAGGAGAAAAATGTCATCTGGTTTATGGGGGCTGTGAAAAGAAGTCGAAACGAATATACACAGTGGAAATCGATTGTCAAAAATGGATGAAATTGCTGTGTAATACTATATACATCATCAGAATTATATATTCTTCCTCTGGAACATCATTTCATGTTATTTTTACTTAGATCCAGGTAAGTTCCGATCAAATAATCTATAATCAAGAGCGTTATAATCGTAATTATAACTGTGTTTCTACAATGTCAAACATAATGGTCCAAAGACTAGTACAGCCAATGTATTGTTTTTGTTTGTTTGTTTGTTTTTTAATTGAGAAACATGTAATTTGATGAATATTCGGTTGCTTTGTCTACCTCGTCAAAGATCTCTAAAAGACACTTCCTTGTCTGGATTTTCTGAAATGGAAGTATTGGTTATAGCTCTTAGAGCCGAAACCGGAGATTGGTACGTAACATGTTGAAGACAGGTAGGCATAGGAACTGTCGGTGGAGCCTGATTGGTGAACATACTCGACCAGCCAGACACGAGGAACAAAGACTATTACAGCAGTGAAAATAAAGAATGAGCAAGGAGACACTATGCTAGTGGACCAGAAGCCGAAATATTTGTTAGTAACTGAATGCCGATCTATCGAGCACCCCTCTTCTTGATTCGGGTCTATGACGTCTGTATGCGTAGCAGCAGCACTGTCCCAGTTCTTTATTGTGGGCTTCCCTTCAGTTTTATGAATGTCAACAATTGCTGGAGCTGACATATTTTCTGGCTCTGAAGAAAAGGACCAGTCTCTGTGATGCGATCCTACCTAAGCTAAGGATATACTTTCAGCAGGAGAAATCCTTGTTGATAGTGAGGGCCAGAATTTGAAGCGACTGTAAAGCTTTTAGCTGACTGTCATTCATGTATAGTGTGGTGGTATTTTCTTGGTATAAGTGATGCGTGTTTCAGGCTTCTTTTTTTTCCTGTTCAAAGAAAGGAAGTTGGTATTGCCCCTCTGAAGTGTGCACTTAAAGGCTCAATTTATGGAATGGAAATATTCACATTGATACTTCTCGTCTTTTTTATCTCCTGCAGGACACCTTCGAAGAGATTTTGTCATGGTAGTTCGACATCCGTTTAGGCTGCCATTTTGCAATCAGTGACTTACATTTAACTTTTCTCGTCAGCATTTATTAGAGTAGCGTAGTTTACATTTAGTATGTGATGTTGGACAACTGCCAAAAAGGTCTCCATTTCTCTTTCACAGTCTCTTCATAAAGTGAACTCATTCATCTTAACATTCTTCATCTTAAGATGCTTCATGTCTTTCAAATACTTCATGAAATAGTTTGTTTTCTTTCATCTCTAATTTTTGCTTTCTAATTGTATTTTTCTACCATTTATTACATATTCTTATCTAAGTTCGCAAAAGCCATTACATGCTATGATAATATCTCTACGCAGGTGTGGCTGTGTGGTAAGATCTTTGCTTCCCAACCACATGATTCTGGGTTCAGTCCCACTGCATGGCACCTTGGGCAAGTGTCTTCTACCATAGCTTCACGCCGACCAAAGACTTTGAGTGGATTTGGTAGACGGAAACTTGAAGAAGCCCGTCGCGTGTATTTATAAATAAGGGCAAAAGGAAGAATTTTCTATGCCAAATATGCCGAGAATAGAATTTGAATCATCATATAATTCATCACTATACGCAACTATATGCTGGCCACTGATGACATTTTTAGGAAAATTTTATCCTATATTAGATGATATATATATATATATATATATATATATATATAGTATGTATTATATGTATGTATGTATGTATTATATGTATAGATTTGTGTGTGTATATGTATGTATGTATTATATGTACATATTTGTGTGTGTATATGTATGTATGAAGTATATGTACATATTTGTGTGTGTATATGTATGTATGTATGTATTATATGTATATATTTGGGTGTATATGTATGTATGTATGTATTATATGTATATATTTGTGTGTGTATATGTGTGTCTATGTGTGTATATGTGTGTCTGTCTGTGTTTGTCCCCACACCCGCCATTACTTGACAACCGAGGCTGGTGTGTTTATGTCCCCCGTATTTTAGCGGTTCGGCAAAAGACACCGATAGAATAAGTACTAGGCTTGCAAACAATAAATCCTGGGGTCAATTTCTTCGACTAACACCCTTTAAAGCGGTGCTCCAACTTCCACAAATTTTCAGCAGTCTTTCAAGTTCTTAGAACCCTCCTGGTAATCCTTGCTGTCCCTAAGAGACAAACTTTATGTAGGAGCTCTACCGGGCATTCTATTTCAGTCTCTTTCAGCCATTTGTCTATATCTTTGCTTTCTGTCCCAGATGCACCAATTATATAGGCACTTCCTATTTCAAATTTTAAGGGAATGTACTTTTTTCTTCCTCTTTCTTTACAATCCTACAATCAAACGTGCATGATGGGTCGATTAGTAAACAACTTCGCTTTTCCTTATGTATAATCGTTATGTCTGGTGTATTATTTTGTAACTTTTTGTCCGTTTGAATTGGAAAGTCCCAGAAAATCTTACATTTCTCCGACTCCAATACTCTTTCGACTCGATGATTATACCATGTGTTTCCAGTTTCGAATCCTCATTTTTGGCACAGTTTCTAGTGTAAAACTTTTACAACTTGGATTACTTCCATTTCTTATATTCTTTCTGTGCCAACTTGGGGCATTCTATCACAAGGCGTACCACTGACTCGTTCCAAGTTCCACAGGCTCTACATTTTTCTGATACATTCTCACCATATATATATTTTCTCAAGTTGTTTGTTTCTTTTCCTTTTCAACCAAGCCCAGGATTTTGTTCTACATATGTCTTCAGTGGCTCCCCAAAACTGGCCATGCAGCGCTTTCTCTTCGATCTGTCTGACGTGATCTCTTTGTATTTCATTCTTGTCCTTTTTTCCTATTACGCATTTCGTCACCTGTTCTTTATTAACTATCTTTAGTAGTTTTCCTGTGCTGCTCTGCAAATACTCTACTAGACTTTTTCTTTCTATTTGTACACATTATCCTACTGTTATTAAGCCTCTTCCAACTACAGCCTGTTGATATCAGCTTTCGGATGGTGCGCTCCATACATCGTCAACAACTTTCTAGTTTTCCTGACAAGTTTCTTCATATCGTTTTTGGTCCAGTCTATAATTCCAACTCCATATTTGATTAAGGGTACTACACATGAATTTATTGCTCCAATAAGACTTTTGGAATTCAGTTTTGACTGCAATAACTTTCTTACTCTCCTTGTGTATTCCCCACTGGTAATTTGTTTCATTTCTTCATTTTTTTATCTCGTCTGATTCCAGATTTCCCAAGTACCTATATTACTGTCCTTTCTCAACCGCTCCCATTTGGCATTTCAATTCCCTGGCTTCTTTCAAATCTTCCTCGTTTCATTTTCAATATAGGGCACTTTTCTATCCTAAATTCCATACCTTCGTCATTTGTGAAATTGCGGATAGTATGTATTGTACAAGGCTTCCAAGCTGTTTCTCATTTTTCTCATAAACTTCTATACCATCCATGAAAAGGAAATAATTTATCTGACCATTTCCTTTTCCCAAAATTAATAAAACTCCTGAAGTTTATAAAACGGATGAGAATATTCTAAGAATACTGTGTATTATCAGTGATTAACTATCTCGCTTAGGTGGACTAACATTGGACTGTCACGGTTCACGTGCGTCTCACCTGCTAATATAAGTGTATGATTATGTATGCGCGTGAACGTGTGCGTTATAAGTATGCAATGTAAAACCATTTAAATTAATGATTTAGAAAGTCATAAAGAGATTTCTCAAGAGAAGTGATGAGACTTGTGGTATATCAAGTATGACAATAATCACCTTGCATTCTGAGTAAATGCTTTCTCTCACGCCTTTCTTCTTTCTCACTCTCTTTGATGAATACGCCCACGTTTGATCAATCACTCACACTTATGTTTCGTACCATATACCTGAGAGTTGAACTTCTCTCCACTCTCTCTCTATCTTTCTCTATCTCTATCTATCTATCTATCTATCTATCTATCTATCTATCTATCTATCTATCTATTTATCTATCTATCTCGTCCACTCCTTGTGCCATTTATTACCTTCCAACTTGAAAGAATACTGAAAGAAAGTGATGAATGCTTTTAGTCTTTCTTTTTTTCTTCTTTAGCACAGTCATAGACGAATGTACATCAAAATAATTTATATTTTTACTTTCAATCACATAAATCAGAATTACAAGAATAACTATTCAGAAATAATTTATCAAGTTGATAAATAATCCAAAGGATGCTAACAATCAGAATACAATATGCTTTCATATTTCTCATTGCCTATTGGGTATTTAAATCCTGATAAATCACTTCGTATATCGTCAATAGTATTAGAATAGTTATTCACCAAACACTTGGGAAGTTTTCGACTGTATGTTTTATTGGTGTTCTAAACAATTCAGATAACCAAATCTCTCTCCTTTGTCACTTCTCTCTATTCTCCTTTATTTCGTTTTATCTCCTCGTATTTCGAGGATAATATTTCAGCATGTTACAATGATTTATCAAAGCTATTTCACTTTTTCTTTATATATTAATCTATCATCCAGTTTACTCTTCACTGCATTTCATCCGACAATCTATTCCTTTCACTTCTTTCGTTTGCTTCATTCTCACTCGACTGTCATTTTCTTTTGCAATAAGGATTCCATTTTATTTCTTTTCCCTATCATTTTATCTTTCTTTTCCTTATTTCTTTTGATATTTGTATCCTATATATAGAAACAGTTCAAAGTTTTCTGGGCTAATCCACAGCAGCTGGTGAAATAACAGGATTTATAAGTATCCATTTTTTAATCCTTTAGCTCAATATTCTATGATGTTTGTTACTTTGTTATACGTTTAGAATTTGATTTTGGCTAAATACTTTCCCTCTCTACGGATTATAAGCGAGTAAATACATTAGGAATAACTTAGCATAAATCTTTTACGAGGAAGCAAGTTTATGAACATTACACCGTCGATATTTACGTTCTCTTTGTCACCTGAATATATATCAAGGTCACATAACATTTTAAAGATTATACTTACGCACATTACATATATATATAATATATATATATATATATATATAATAATATAAATATATATATGTATGTATGTGTGTGGGTGTGTGTGTAGGAAAAAAAAGTCAAGATAGAAAATGCTAAAATAATTTTATAAAAAAACATTTCATTATCGGTTTCAGTCATTGAGACTTTTTCAACTTTAAGTATGGAAAACAACTAAATTGTTTTCTCTCATATTTACTCTTGTAAACACAAGAGTAAACAAGAGAGACAGAGACAGGCAGAAACAAGGAAAATGCCCCTTGTAGTTGAACACTATACAAATATTCTTTTTAAAAAATGCTTTTTAATTTTTCTAAAATTTGATTGTTTTCCATACTTAAACTTGAAAATTTCAATGACTGAAACCGGTACTGAAATGCCTTTTATAAAATTATTTAGCATTTTCTATCTTGACTTTTTTCCATATTATATCATCTCGTGTTTTTTTCTTTCCCAGCCTTCAACAAACACACACACACACCACACATATATATATATATATATATATATATATATAATATATATAATATATATATATAATATATATATATATATATATATATATAAATCGAGAGAGAGAGACCGTAAAACAAGTAAGGAATTGTTGTGATACCAAAACCCCATTTTTTACTTATTTTATACTCAGTTTCTATTGAAGAAATTTTTCTTCCAATATCTGACACCCTGAGGTAAAGGGCTTAGATTTCTGGATTCCTTGTGTGCGTGTGTGAGCGCGTGTGTGTACATTTATATTCCTTTCCTCCACAATATCATACACACACACAAACACATACCAGGCAGAGAACTTCGGTATGGGTAACACTGGAAACAAACAGCAGTTAAATCTCCATCAGATCATACACTATCATTTTAGAAATGGGAACAATACACAGCATAATGTAGTCCTACGCAGCCTTTAAAGGAATGTTTAGTCATTGCTACAAGGGCTTGATCATAGATGTACACAGAATAAACCTCGCACCAACGCTTTCTATTACAGGGACGAAACCTGAAATTTTGCTGGTCGATTACATTGACCCCCGTGTTCAATTGGTAACTTATTTATTTGACCTCGAAAGGATGAAAGGCAAAATCGACATCGGCAGAATTTGATCTCAGAAGGTAAAAAAAAACGGAAGAAATGCTCCTATGTATATTTCCCTACAGGCCAAACGCAATCCTGCCACATTTATCAACCACACACCTTACCTTGCTCTTCATAACTATATCTTCTAATGACCATCTTGTCCTACAAGGCTAGTGCTGTCATCACCACGATCACCACATCGCCAACTACTACCATCACCGCTACCACCAACGCTTCCATCATCACCACCTCTACAACCACCAGCATATCTCGCCACCGCCACCACCACAACTATCACTAGGACTACTATGTCCACCGTCATCGTACTCACTACTACAACCACCACACTACCACTATTACCACCACTACCATTACTAACACTATCACGATAACAACCGACGATCAGCAGCAGAACTAACAACGACAACATCACCACCAAGAGCACTACCACCACAAACAACAACAACAGCAACACCAAAAACACTTTGCATCATCACGATTAGTAAAAGAAGGATGATGATTGTCAACGGTGCATACCCCTTGTGGCTTCGTCGAAATAACCACCACCATCAACATAATTATCATCATCGTCAACATCGTTACTTCAAACATTATCATTAATCGTTACCATACGGCTCTGACTACCACGATCATCAGTTTGCTTCCTCACCGTTGAGATACAACCTTCGCCAACACCAGTAGCAGTCATAAAATTCTATCGCCATCACTACCCGGCCTGTCTTCCATTATCATCATCCTTGCTTTTAATTTGCTTAAATTCCTCTCTCGTCGTCGTCTCCTCTTCCTCATTTCATACCATTCGATGCTCCACGCCTCCTGCTGCTACATTAAACCCTCTTACGGCTGCTTGTCTTTCAAGTACCATTTCGGAAGTTCATTCGCTTCGGTGAATATTTTTTTTCCAATTGTGTACTCATTAACTGAAGCCTGGTAAATTGAATTTCATCAATTCTAATTAAAGAGCTATTCTTTCATAACACTTGTTGCCTCATTCTTCATCTATAAAATGACATCCCATTAAACTCTTCCTTCATAACATGACATTTCTTCCTCTTAGTTGCAGAACTTCTCCTCGCTCTAAACCTAATATTACCTTCGTTTGATTAGTTACAGAGCAAGCAATTCCATCAAAGAATAAAACTAAACAAAACAAAATAAAACAAAACAAAATATACGTAAACGAAAACGGGTATAATTTAATTTTAATCCTTTTGAGAATCGAAACCGGGTTGTCTCACACCAACCCTTTGTTGCTTGCGTTTGACCCAACGATCGAGCAATCCCACAAAAGCTCCCGCATTGGCTCGAGAGAATCTGTAGCAATAAGAGGGGCAACTGAAGGAGATGCTGAAAATGGTGGTTGTGGTGTTTTGTTGGTGGTGATGGTAGCGGTGACGGCAGCAATGGCGATGGGGATGGCATTGGCGGTGGTGATGGTGGTGGTGGTATCAATTGTTGTAATGTGATGTGGTAGCGATAGCGGTGATGATACAGACAACTAACATCCGGTTTGCTAAAATGACCACTTGGTCAATTATTTTACGTAATATTCTTATTGCATTCAAATCTATATAATATGTGCGTGTGCGTGTTTGTGTGTGTGTGCGTGTGTAATAGCATCCCATTCTTTTAAGGTGATATGCGAAATCCCACCGACCACAAGATTATCAATATCAAAATATTCTCTGTTCAACCATTTCTTTATTTCTTAGTTTCGATTTATGTACAAAAATCATTAAGAGCCAATCGAAAACAATAACGCCGATGTCTGGGCTTTTATGGTGTTTATAATAATACTAGCGTCAGCCAAATTCAACCTCCGTAAGTACATCTAGTTACACGACATTAAAATTGAAGCACACGTGTTGAAGTGTATGCCAGCTACAATTTTCTTTTTACCGACCTACCTATCCAACTCATATATATATATATATATATATATATATGGATCACGATAAAATTGTAGTTGGCATGTTGTTAGGCTTGCGTGTTCCGACGTCGGTGTCATGTTGTTCGGAGTGTGATTTGTTCTAATTTTGCTATTAAATCTCATTCGTCAGGACAGAACATAAATCCCGTGGTTACTAATTTGCTGCTGATATTGCGTCTCTGCAAATATTATATACTTTTTCACATCCTCATTTCTGAGTTGCTGCATGTATAGAAACAAGAATTTCTACATGCCATATATATATACATACATACATACTACATAACTACATACGTCTGTATATATATATATATATATATATATATATTATAATATATATATATATATATATATATTATATATACATATATATATATACACAAATATATATAAGTATATATATAATTATTTAGAGATACAGATAGACAGACAAGCATATATATATATGTATATGTATGCATGTATATGTATGTACATGTATGTATATGTATGTTATATATATGTATATGTATGTATATATGTGTATGTATATAAAAATATATATATGTATGTATATATATATGTATACGTATATATATATATATATGTGTGTGTGTTTATGTGCGTGTAACTAAATTAAATTAAATCGAATATATATTTCAATTTATTATTTCTTTTTTCTTTGATAACAATTTCACTTTTATCAGTTTTTGCTCAATATAAACTAACAAATCTGATAGATGTTCGTCGGTTAATATACCTTTTTATCTCACCCGTTAGACCAGTTTTTATAGAAAAATAATGACTGGAATGAATTATCTAGTAGCGCCATATTCATCAGAGAGCGTTAAGTTTGTTAATTTAGTTAGTAAAAAAAAAAATTTATTATTTGAAATTACTGTAGCAATCAGCATATATAAAGATTAGGTTCAATGATTAATGTTAATTAAATCTTGTCATGATAAAATAAAGGTGACTCCGAAATTTTAATTTATAGATTTTTTTTGATTTTTTTGAGGGTAGGAAGCTTGTCGATTATATCGCTCGCAATATTTGAGTGGTACTTATTTTATCGACCTTGAAAAGAGGAAAATCAAAGACAACTTTGCCGGAATTTGAACAGAAAACGTAAAGAATCGGAGGAAATGCCGATAAGCATTTTTTTTTCACTCGGTAACGATTCTGCCACCTCACCATCTTTGCAATTTAAATTTTCAAATTAGGTATGCATTGAGATGATGGAAAACATTAGCTTGTGGACTAATTTTAATTTAACGAATATTTGCAGGTGCTATGGTTTCTGAGGAAATGCATCACTTTTATTAGGCTTAACTCAATAAAGCATATCTTTATCCTTTTCCAGTACTTGCTAAACTTCATGACAGATATCACTGTGTAGATGTACAAGCCATGCACACAGGTTGTCAAGACAACTATGATTTCCAAAAGTACCTCGAGACTCCCTCAGCATGTGACATTGGTAATGTAATTAGATTTTAAAAGATATTTTCCCATTGCATCAAGTGTGATAGCAATCATTAAATTATTGAAAAATGGATCAACAACAATTTTTTAATGCTTTAGTTTTTATATAAATATTTATTTTGTCATATAGTTATGTTTACAATGTAAACTAACAGTTCAAATATGTCCGAACGCTATTTGAACTTTTAAAAGCTTTTCACTGCTGTTTCTCCTGCATAAATCAAAAAGGTTGTCAAAGCACTGTAATCAGCTCAGAGTATTCTCTATTGGTTTGATGAATGTATTTCGAAAGAGTTTCTGCTCTTCGGTGCTAGACACCAACAGAGAAAACTCTTCGCTGATTAGGAGGCCAAACTTTCTTTGTCTTAAGTGGGTATACTTTTCTTCACTGTTTCGCGCAGCTTCTTACGTTCTTGTCTTTGCTACATATTTAGAGGACTAGTCTACACATTAAAGTACAAGGTAAACGGATCCTCCATCGATTTTTACGACGGGTATTCCAGGCTTTCGATCGTTTGAAATCCTTTGCATTATCATATATATGGCTGAGTATTCAACAGTCATATATAGTCTTAACGTAATCCTCGGCCAAGATCATCGTAACACAAGATCATCGTACATGACGAAGCTGGTCTTTGAATTACTGTCTATATGACAGCCTTCCACATGGTTTTTGTCTGCCCAATTTTATTCACAAAGCTCTGAGTGACTTGGGTCTAAGGTAGAAGACACTTGTCCAAGATACCACACAGTAGAATCAAATCGTGTTGAAATATTCCAAAGTTATAGACAATATATTATGCACTAATAATTTACGTAACTGTTTAACCGGTAGCCAGCTCTGATCGAACAGATCTACGATCAAAGCCATTCTGGCCTAAGCAAGATGAGCCTTGCTCATCTTGAATAACACAGAAAAGTGTAGAGACTAATGGGGAAAGCTATACAAAGTAACACGAAAAAGTAATCACCTTTCTTTTACAATGTCTTGTCCAGATTCTGTCATTACATGAAAAGAAAACCGCTTTTTATTTTGCATCGCGGTCAAAGAATCATCTTGGTGTAAATGTTTATTGTTGAAAACTTAATCAAACGGCTAAATCTTCAATAATAATAGTGTCGATGGGGTTGATATATTTGTTAAGCAAGGATTGACGAAAAGATCAAGGACAGTAGAGCCGGACACAATGTGTAAATACATGAAAAGCGTGTAAAAAAAAGGAAATGTCAAACGCCAAAAATAGTCGAACAAAAGTCCCTAGAAATGGGAAGTGACCGCCAAGGGTTACTCGTGAAAACCCCACAAATCCGCGGTCACCTTGACATCTAAGTCAAGTGCCCTCTCCTAACGGTCCTTCTTCAATTTACAAAATAGTCCGTTCTCCCAGGCCATAATCGCCATTCTCATTCACCTTTCAACAAATTTTCTAGAAGAAGCATTTCTTTTTAATCCTCTCCAATCTCATTTTTCTTCTCAAGTGAAAAGAAAAGCGAGAGAAAAGTAAGTTATATATAAAGAGTATCCGATAATAAATATATTTACATTTACCAACTTTGATGAAATCAATAAATTGAGATTTTGGTATTCATGTCTTTATAAGATCGTTAACTACATATATGAATTGATAAAGTTACAACATATCAAAACCAGAACATGAGCCTAGTTAGTCAGGTACCTTTTTTACCAACCTACGATACTCACAGTAGTAAATTACATAAGAAATTACACCATAAGCAATTAATAACAATAGGTATGTGTATATAATGTGTATATAACGAGAATGTATATATACTAACTCAAGCTAAAACTATTAGTTGACCATAACATTTCTGCAGTAGAACTTGTCTGATTTTCTTAACATATAGTTTCCTGTTTAATTTATGTCAGTAAAGTTGGACTATAGACTAGCTTTTATATATATCTTAGCAATTATTTAACAACTGTTTATAAGAACACCTTCAGATTAATTTTATTTCATACTTTGAATATTATATTCGCTAAATGCGTCATGTTATTTTATTTATTTCTACTTTTATTTTTCTATCAAATATGGCAGCTATTTTCAAAAGTTCTATATAATTCATTGCACCTCTAGATGCAAAGTAAAAAGGAAGTTCTTTTATATTTTATTCAATTCGCTCAATAATTTAATGTAGTCACAAGCCAATGTAGTTCTGATGCTTATTTCTCTTTATATATCAACCAACTCATACAGGAAATAAATCGTGTATGAAAGGCCAAACTTTGGACATGCCAGTATGTCTGTTTACTATTAAAATAATAATAATGAAAAAAAAAATTAAATTACTCTAGCTCAGATTTATGGAATCTGCTTCAGATAATATTTCTGCTTGTAGCTGTGATCTTCCATTTTTCACTACCCCCTCTCTCTCTCTGTAAATTTTTATTAGGAGGTGTTGTGGTGTGTGTTAACGCTTCTCTGCATATCTCGTAATAATTTGCCTTGTGAAGATTTCAGCGCAGCAATGCACTCTGACAAAGCCCTCATCAATTATCCGCTTCTACTGCTGCTTGCTCATTTGGCACACGTTACCGTTAGTCCGTTATATAGTTATTCATTTATTTGTTTGAAATATTTATCAAATTCACCCGATTTAGTCAGTCGCCTACAGCCATTCTGGGGCAACGCTTTCAAGGTTTTCAGTCGATCAATCGCCCACATTGCATATTTCAGGCTGGCATTTCTTCTGTTCGGTTCTGTTTGTAGACCCATTTGGTTACGAGTTATAAAGGGACATGGTATTAACAACAAAGCTAACCTAAACACAGGCAAATATGCAATTACAAATGTGTGTGTCTGGGAGGGTGTCACTTCGTGTCTGTGTTTGGCCCCCTCATCGCTTGACAACCGGTGTTGGTGTCTACAAACGGTTTGACAAAAGTGCCCGATAGAATTACTACCCGGATTTTTTAAAAAATTAAGTACTGGGGTCGATCCATTCAAATAATACTTCTACAAGGCAGTACCCCAGCATCGCCGCAGGAGTGGCTGTGTGGTAACTAGCTTGCTTACCAACCACATGGTTCCGGGTTCAGTCCCACTAGGTGGCACCTTGGGCAAGTGTCTTCTACTATAGCCTCGGGCCGACCAAAGCCTTGTGAGTGGATTTGGTAGACGGAAACTGAAAGAATCCCGTCGTATATATGTTTATATATATATATATATATGTGTGTGTGTGTGTGTGTGTGTGTGTGTGTGTGTGTGTGTATGTTTGTGTACCTGTGATTGTCCCCTAAGCATCGCTTGACAACCGATGGTGGTATGTTTATGTCCCCGTAACTTAGCGGTTCGGCAAAAAACACCGATAGAGTAAGTACTAGGCTTAAAAAGAATAAGTCCTGGGGTCAATTTGCTCGACTAAAGGCGGTGCTCCATCATGGTCACAGTCAAATGACTGAAACAAGTAAAAGACTATACACACAGACGCACATACACGTATAGTGACATCTTGTTAGATGTTCCTATACGAATATAAATATTGGTTTCAAATTTTGGCACAAGGGCTCCAACTTCAGGAGAGGAGTAAGTCGATTACATTGACCTTAATATTCAACTGGTACTTTATCTCATCGACTCGAAGTTTTAAAAGCAAAGTTGACCTAGTGGCATTTAAACTCAAAATGTAAAAACGGAAGAAATGCTGCTAAACATTCTTCCCGGCGCGGTAATGATTCTACCAGCTCGTCGCCTTCAGGAATACAAATATTATATGTTAATATTGGTTTCAAAATTTGGCACAAGGCCCGAAATTCTGCTATTCAACCTTTCGGGGTCGATAAAATAAATAATAGTTAAATATTGGAGTCGATATAATCGTCTTACTCCCCACTCCTCAGGTCAACATTTCAGATTAGTATTAAACCTTATCAATTGTACCGAGATAGTTGAAAAGACTTGGGATGAGAACCCTGTCACAATTTTTCAAACTAACGAATATACTTTTATTTTTAAATGTAAAGAGAAGTGTCACTAGCTGTGGATATTCAGTTTGTAATAAAATACAAATCCGTAACTTTTTCTCTGAAAACATGCGAGTGTACATATCTGAAACATATGTACCTAACCAAAGTGATGATAACTTTATACATTATTTTCAAGAACACCAAATTTGTCTGTATTATTCGCTCTCTGAGTAGTCGTACTGATTCACTCTGTGTATGTATATATATATGTATGTATGTATATATATATATATATATATATATATATATATATATTATATATATATATAAACATTTCCTATTCCACATTTTTGCACATATTTTCCATGAATTTTCCTAAATAACTGATAAATGAAACGTTTTTATATCAACTATAAATCTTTTATATATTTTTGACAGTATTCATTCAAATTTTTCGTGTTTCATAAGTTTTCTTCTGAGTTATTAATATTTGTTTTTATTTTGTGGGAAAAACATATTGGTTTATTATTTATTTCCTGCACAATTTGCCTGAAATGATGTGAAACAAAGAACAAAAATACACAAATAGTACACTACATAATATTCTCATCTATGATAGAATATCATTTATGGAGTGCGAAAAAGTCTTCCAGATGGGTTTGCAGCAAACGTGGCAAAGAAAATAAAAAATGTATTTCAATTTATTTTGATCTCGTATCTTAGAAGAAAAAAATGAATATCAATGACTGGTGCAATCTGCAGTCATTAAACTCATCTTTATAGCGAAATGTACTAAAAATTGAAATTTACCTTTACTAATTCGACGAATATGTGTAATGCTAATACAAATTGCATCAGCCATGTAAGATATAAACCTAGAGTTAAAGGAAATCAAGCATTTCGTGGTAGTTATTAGAGCGAATGGATTTTCACAGTAAGTAGTGAGGGGTGTAAAGTAGAATTCAGTTACTGCAGAATTTATTTCTACTGAAATTAGGAAGCCTTTTCGATTGCTGATCCATGTTATTTTAATTAGCTTACGACACGATATTGATAAAAAGGCAGAGATAACCACAATATCCATTTCTTCTCTCAGAATCTAAATTTGAAACCTTGCATATATGTAAGAAATCTACTGTTATTGCTATTTCTTGTCAATAACAGATCTTTGAGTTTTTTTTTTTTGTTTTTTTCCGAATCATTTCAATGAAAAATTTTAGGATTCTGATATTCTTCTTTGTGAGAATAGAAAAGCATGGAAAGACTAAAAATATTCATTATTTACATTTGACGGATATTTATTCTCATCTTGTTTGTTGCTAACACAACGTTTCGGTTGATATACCGTCCAGTCTTCTTCAGGTGCCTTAGGGAAGTTTCGAACCTGGGTTCTCCTTTCTAAGGTATTTTTCGATGTTATTATTATTATTATTATGGTCGCTACCTGGAATCGAACCCGCGCTCTTGACCACTACGCCATATGCCCGTGGCCAATAATGGAATGAATTTTAGGGTTTATAAATCTAATATTTTTCTATCCTTCCTTAATACCGGTTCCCATATGCTGCTCATATCTGCACTCGGTCTGCTTAGGAGGTTATTGTGTCCTTGTCCTGGCATATATGCTGCTTCTTTTAGTTTTCGTATTGTAAATAATGTACATAATTCCTCATGTCTTAAATATAGAACTGTACTAAAAATATTGTTACTACAATTTGCAAAACATTTCTAGCATGACTCACAATATGCAAGGACTCCTTCAAATAGATGGTTATAAATAGACATCACCCAAAACATCAGCACGCCGGGTGAAATGCTTAGCGGTATTTCGTCTGTCGTTACGTTCTGAGTTCAAATTCCGCCGAGGTCGAATTTGCCTTTCATCCTTTCGGGGTCAATAAATAAAATACCAGTTTCGCACTGGGGTCCCTTGTGGGCAGTAAAGAAATATATAAATAGACATCACCCAAGATTAAGGTGACTGTGTTGTTTTTGTATAGGAAAAATAAGCAAATGGTTCCGGCCATGCCTATCACAACTTGTTTTCAGACGGTAGGATTACAAATGCATTATCCATTGTTGTCTTCCTTTTTTGTAAGATAGAAAGTTCTGATTTGAGAGTTGTTTTGTTGCCATTTCCAGCATGTTGAATGACCATCTAGAACATAATCTCACTAGATAGATTGAGTGATCTTAATTATATGGGTATAAGTGTAAATACCTATGTATGCGTGAGTTTGTATACCTACGTATCTACGATTGTGAATATGTTGATCATCTAGATAAAAATAAAAGCTGATTTAGTAAAGTTATATTATTCAGATTTGATTATCAATATTTGATTATCAATTTCAGATTGTTTTCCTTTAGCATAATGGATATTTAATGACAATTGATGTACATTTATGATAACATTAGTGTAGTGGCGTCGTTATCACATAGCAGTGTGTTAAGTTTAAAAGTCCTGCTGTTCCATTTTAATTACTTAACTTGTTCACTATTGTTTAGTGTTTGTATATTAACCATAATTAAAAATACGAAGCTTAGATAATATTATCTGTCAAGTAATACCTTTAAATAATAGTGTTATTGACTATTATTTAATAATATTGTTATGAAATATTGTTTATATAATATCGTTATATAATATTGTTGATTTGGGCATACGTTTCACTCAATCCTTATTTGCCTTCCTCTCAACAAGTTCTAAAACTCCTACATTGCAATAGAGTTTCTTCAGATGTCTTCCGTCTTTATGTAGTGCCTTTACAAATTACTAATCTTCTGTGAAATATCAAACAAATCTATTAAATTCAGCGATATAATTACTTCACCGAAATCCAAGTTTTCCTTAATTAACAGAAACATTTCACTGGCAACGTTCCAAACTCTTCATTCAAATAGCTAGCTACAATGGCTCATACACAGAAAACAGAACAATTGGAAGAAGCAGAATGGTAATACAGAGATATTACAATACTGGAATAAAATGTGATCTTCCACTAGAAATTAATATCCTCTTGGAATATTAGAATACTGGAATTATTCAAAACAGATCAAAAGGTCATTACACAATACACTACGCCACAATAAAAGGCATTAAGCTGCTTTGTAAAGCACTATCCATAACCGCTACAGTTCTATATATCCTTACCCCGATACTATAGACGTAGTAACATAGCACAGCACATCACTACTAGAGCATTACATTACTAAATAGTAGCATCGCACTATATATCCTTACCATAGTATTACACATAGCTAAGTAGTAACACAGCACTATGCATCACTACTACAGCTTAATGAATCCCTTCTATAGCACTTATACATCACTATTATAGTTCTATACAGCAATATTATAGCTCTATACACAACTGCTATAGAACTGCACATTATTTCTTAGTATTATAATCCGCTATGACACCACTACGTGTTACTGTATGGGGACTATACATTACTACTATAATATTAAAATCATTTATCCATGTATTATGCATGTATGTATTATGTATGTATGTATGTATGCAGGAGTGGCTGTGTGGTAAGTAGCTTGCTAACCAACCACATGGTTCCGGGTTCAGTCCCACTGCGTGGCATCTTGGGCAAGTGTCTTCTGCTATAGCCCCGGGCCGACCAATGCCTTGTGACGGAAACTGAAAGAAACCTGTCGTATATATGGATATATATATATGTATGCGTGTGTGTTTGTGTGTCTGTGTTTGTCCCCATAGCATTGCTTGACAACCAATGCTGGTGTGTTTACGTCCGGCAAAAAGAGACCGATAGAATAAGTACTGGGCTTACAAAGAATAAGTCCCGGGGTCGATTTGCTCGACTAAAGGCGGTGCTCCAGCATGGCCGCAGTCAAATGACTGAAACAAGTAAAACATAAAAGATAAAAAGATATATACACACACACACACAATTAGAGCAAAGAGAAAAATATTTTTTCGCCAATATGCTGAAAAATAGACGCTGTAAGGGAACATATTTTATGTGGTTACATGATTTAGCGTCTATTTTTCAGCATATTGACAAAGAATTTTTTTCTTTATGCTCTTATTACCTCCGCCTTCACTAAGGCTCGGAGGGATTGTTTGCAGTCGTGTTTGTTAGTCTGTGGAAAAGATATCTGAAGAAGCGCTGGATGGATTCAGATGAATCTTTCAGGGATGTTTGGCCTCGTGACTGGAACGAACTGATTAGATTTGGGATTCTGGATTATTTTTCCTGTTTTTTACTTAATTTTTGAGCGCGGTCGTGTTCATTTCTAGTATTTCGTTTGGGAGAGCAATCGAGTTTATTTAAGATATTCTCCTTCTTAAAATCTTCTTCGGCTAATCGAAGAAGTCATTAGTGTTGCCTTGGCGGAGGTTTACGCACTCTGAGTGGTCTTGTTTATAATTGTATTTATTTTTTCACATTAAAAGGTGTTTTTCATATGCTGGCCACTGATAAAATGTAATAATAAAATTTTATCCTTGTATTAGAAGTCTATATGTACATATATATATATGTATAGAAATATATTCATGTGCGCGCGCACACACACGCACGCATATATATATATATATATATATATATATGTGTGTGTGTGTGTGTGTGTGTGTGTGTGTGTGTTTGGTGTTGGGTTAAATATTCCTTCTCGAACTTTGTAAATATTTTACGGCGTACTTATCCTCGTGGCTAACAATTAAGCTTAATAAATATCGTTTAACATATGTCTTTAGCTGATAATATTTTTGTAGCATCAAATTTTATGTCTTTAGCTTAGGGATTGTTAATGATGAATAGATAAAATGTTGGTGATAATATTTAAAGTATAACCATTTAGAAAATTTAGCCGCTGAAGTTCATGACTTCGCTAAAATTATTTTGACGTGAGTGCAGTAAATGTACGAATACGAGAATTTACAGACTGGTGTATATAGTCTCCCAAGAGTTTATTTACTTTTTCTATCTTTTTCTTGTTTCGGTAGTTAAACTGTAGCTATGCTGGAGCGTTACTTTGAAGAATTTTTAAAGTCGAATGAATCGACGCCACTACTTATTTTTTCTGCTAAGTTACGGGGACGTAAACACTCCAACAAGCGGTTGTGCGGGACAAATATAGACACAACGACATATGTATACACACACACAGATATATATATATCAGATGTTGATATATCGCTGGTCACAATGCGCTTCGCATTGTTTTTTAGCCTTCAAAGGATGTATCCCACTGGCTAAGCGAGCAGGCCAACAGAAGAAAGAGTGAGAGAAAGTTGTGGCGAAAGAGTACAGCAAGGATCGCCACTACCCTCTGCCGGAGCCTCGTGGAGCTTTAGGTGTTTTCGCTCAATAAACACTCACAACGCCCGGTCTGGGAATCGAAACTGCGATCCTCCGACACCGAGTCCGCTGCCCTAACCACTGTGCCTCCACACATATATATTATATATATATATATATATATATCACTGTGACCGACCAGGCTGTCAGATGTTGCTACACATCGCTGGTCACAATGCGCTTCGCATTGTTTTAGCCTTCAAATGACGCCACCCCGCTGGCTAAGCGAGCAGGCCAATATATATATATACATATATACACATATATATATATATATATATATATAATGTACTGTTGCATGATGGTAAGATCATCAAACAAGAACTGCATCTGGTGAAAGATAAATATTTCATAAACACAATACATGTCTTCATGTGCATAACAAACTATTTCGTTATGCCGTGTGGGCTATGCCTGACGACTGTGACAAACTTAGTTTGGGAAGTTCTCAGCTCATGAAACTAATAGTAGCACATCTCTTTACCTTCACCCATTTAGTACACTAGGTAATGTCATTGCAATGCAATAAAAAACACTTGTGTATAAATAATTGGGTATTTTACCAGAAGTATATTGGATAGATATTATCCCTTAGTGGGTTAGATCCCAACCTCTAACTTTCTTGGAGCTAAATATATATGATTTCTTTTGAATGAAACAGTTCTAGTCCTGTAGAAGCTCCTTCTATAAAATAAATATATATTATATATATATAATATATATATATATATATATATATATATATATATATATATATATATATATGATGGGCTTGTTTCGGTTTCTGTCATATATAGCATATATATATACTCTTTTACTTTTTTACTGTGGCCATGGACGAGCACCGCCTTCAGTCGAGCAAATCGACCCCAGGACTGATTTACTGTTTGTAAGCCTAGTACTTATTGTATCGGTCTCTTTTGCCAAACCGCTAAGTTACGAGGGCGTAAACACACCAGCATCGGTTGTCAAGCGATGTTGAGGGGACAAACACAGACACACAAACATACACACACACACACACACACACACACACACACACACACACACACACCACATATATATATATATATATATATATATATATACGACGGGCTTCTTTTCCGTCTTCCAAATCCACTCACAAGGCTTTGGTCAGCCCGAGATTATAGTAGAAGACACTTGCCCAAGGTGTCACGCAATGGGACCGAATCCGGAACACACACACCCATATATATATATATATATACTGCAACCACATCGCCAGCTTTTGAAATATCCTTAAACGACACGTAACATCACTGGCCAATTTTACTTGGAGGTTTAAGGAAGCAAAAACAAAATACAACCCTACATGGACCATACTTAGACACGCGAGTCCCTGCAACACTATATCCCGCAAATGCCAATTATACTCAGAGGAGTCATACTCCGTAATGTTAACAAAGGAGCGCATTATAAACAAATTCACTGAACAATTACCCAGATGCCTGCACGCAGCTAAACACACATTCACATATTACAATCCAGACCATACATAACTTGATATATACATGGCGCTCACAACTCTTAATACACATGAAATTGAGGAAGCATATTTGAATAACTTGTATTTGACGAAAACTTCGAATGATCCGCCCTAGTTTTCTTTGTATTGTCGATCTGGATGTCTATCTGTATGTTTTGTTGTCCCTTTTTGCATCACCTAATTGTCCGGATGTTTTGCGCTCTTGTCCCATGTTGTATTTTATATATGTATATATATAATAATAATAATGATATAAATAATATATAAATATATGCATCTATACACATATATATATGTACATACCTACATCTATATGTATATATACATGCATATATGGGTACAAACTGTATCCGGGACCATGTGGTTGAGAATCACACTTCCTACAACATAGCAACACCTGCGCCAAAATAACTAATTACATAACATGAATTCAGTACCAAGGAACCAAATGCTTTTCAGATTATTGAGACCAAACTTACAATGTATATGTTCCTTAGCTTATAGTAACTTGTAGTAACTAACCTAAGTTGCTCTTGTGCACCGAGTAATCGGTAAGTAACTTGGATTATATTATTACAGCTTGCATTACTGTAGTATCTTCGCAATAGAAGACATTGTGATGCCAATATTCACTTCCTAGATAGATCCCTCTAACAGTATGTAGATAGCGAATCAACAGACTCGTTAGAGCGTCGGATAGAAGCCTCATCTTATTGTTTCAACACTATTGAACACCCTGAGTTCAAATCCCGTTGAGGTCAACTTTAACTTTATCCTTTAGGAATGGATAAAAAAGATATGCCAATTTAGAGCAGTGGGTTAACGATAACGTATAAACATCGAATCAGTTGCCTTGTGTTTGCTGCGGGTTTTTTGCGTTCTGAGTTCAAATCCCGTCACGGCCTACTTCGGTGGTAGACTCAACTTATCAACTGGTTTAACACCTGCACCTGGCACTTTGGGTGACAGTAACAAAGTCAATTCTGTTGCAAGGATTCGAACTACGTCTCCATTTTGAGGATACCTTCTACTCTCCCTTCTCTCTCGTTGATTCTGTAAAGGGTTATCAGCGCTTTCCTCCTTCCTAGCTAACAAAAATGAATCCGTTGATAAAATGATTAAATATTATCTGCTAATTAATTTCAAACATATCAAATATAAATCTGTATTATCAGTTTGACAATTCTTAATGACAGATATCCATTAGAAGATTAATGTCAGCCTTGAATCTGGTGAGAATGAAATGGTAAAGCTCATATATTATATTTTCAAACGTAGTTATCAACATCAGAAAAGTGAAACACGTTCGAACAACAATCAAACCTGGGTTGGAGAGCAGATTCGTTTCACTGTAGCTGCAATTAATATTTTATACCAAACTGTTGATGTTGAATGCATCATAGCAGTTTAATAAGGTCATTTTTGCTTCGGTCTCTGCACCTGTTTGATAATACACCAGTCTATCTCATGTAATATTCTTCTATTTAGTGCAACTCTCGATATATACGACCTATCCCCTCCTCGAACTTACTGACTTTTCGCTAAAGTTTGGAACCAAATTTAAAGCTTATCGAAGGCGGCGAGCTGGCAGAATTGTTAGCACACCGGGCAAAATGCGTAGCCGTATTTCGTCTGCCGTTACGTTCTGAGTTCAAATTCCGCCGAGGTCGACTTTGCCTTTCATCCTTTCGGGGTCAATTAAATAAGTACCAGTTACGCACTGGGGTCGATATAATCGACTTAATCCGTTTGTCTGTCCTTGTTTGTCCCCTCTGTGTGTAGCTCCTTGTGGGTAGTAACGAAATAGGTATTTCGTCTGCCGTTACGTTCTGAATTCAAATTCGTCCGAAGTCGACTTTGCCTTTCATTCTTTCGGGGTCAATAAATCAAGTACCAGTTACACAGTGGGGTTGATGTAATCGACTTAATCCCTTTGTCTGTCCTTGTTTCTCCCCTCTATGTTTAGCCCCTTGTGGGAAATAAAGAAATAAGAATCATTCGCACTCCAAGTAAAATGCTTAGAGACAAATTCTGTCAGGGTTGACTTTGCCTTTCAACTTTACGAAGTCAAATTTACCAGGTGAGCAATGGTATTGATGTATTCGACTTGATCCTCCCCCAGATCTGCTGGACTCGTGCCGAAATTTGAAACCAATATCTTACTTCTACACTTGTTTTCCATTAATGTGTATTTATTTACATTTTTTTGCATATTCTACTCTTATTCAAATGTATTATTTATGTTTGTTTTTCCTTGCAGAGCCTGTTCCATTCAGTCCGTCACCATTAACCCGACAGTCACGGCGAGTTCATATTCCGAGATGGGGTTGACGAGGTGTGGAAATTTTCTCAAATATTCCATGTTCATATTCAACTTCCTCATATTAGTAAGTATATACCACTTTATATCATTTCCTGTTTGAGCAACACTAAAATATATGTGTGTATGTGTACATTTGCATGAGTACGAGTTCGTGTTATTTTTATTATTGTATGAAGTAGTAACAGACTATACTTCTGACTGTGAATCATATTAGGTGACCATTGATCCAAGGATGAATACATGTCAGCCAAAACGAATACCCTTTGGTTGTGTTATGATGAGTTTGGTGTAACAGTGCACGGTTTTAGCGTTTCTTGCACGGCCTAAGACACAAAGGGAGAACTTAAAATTGCAATCGTAACGTACGTAAGATATATAAAATATGTATGTATATACATGTTGCATTTATACGACAAAAAAAAGCATGGACATAAAACTGGTATATATAACATGCAAAGTATTTAAAATAGATAATATATATAAAAAATAGCATATATAAAAGATAAATATATGTGTGTATGTGTAAAACTCGTTACATATAGAAAGTTCGGCTGCTTACATTTATAAGTAGTGCCTATACGTATTATATAGTTACAAGTCGAACCAATGAGAAGGATTGCTATATCGTCATTCGGTTTGCTAAAGATAGTAGTTAAATCTCCCCCAATGGTAAATGTAGTCCTTGATATATTGTATCCAACAATTTTGAAACTACACAACGTAGGCTCAGTTAATTAAACTAAATTGGTAAACGTTAATTGTCTTCACTTTGGATGGAGCGAAGTGACGTGAGCGTTAAGAATCAAAACTTAGATGCGCAGATCGGTAGGATGATACAGATGTTGTATAGGTCGGATGAAATTTCAGTATAACACAGTGGTTTCCAACAATTTTTATTTAAATGAGTTTTTCCACGGACCGCTTTTCATATGCTTAGCTTTATATATATATATATATATATATATATATTTAAATAATGAGGGAGATAAATTAATATTAATTTAATTAACATCAATTTAAAACCAGTAGCCTAGCATACAAAAATCTGAAAAATCAGAGAAAATTCTAATACATGTGTATATTCAAAGGGCAAGACCACTAGGTAGTCGGCCGTATGCTAGAAATAGATCACCTACACTCAAACTACAAAGAATGTTCTCCAGAGGAAAATTCAGCGGACACCAGAACAATTAGGCGGGCAAGACAGATGAAAATTATATAAAAAAAACAGAATTCAGGTGTCCGCTGAATTTTCCTCTAGAGAACATTCTTTGTAATTTGATCGTAGGTGATCTATTTCTAGCATACAGCCGACTACCTAGTGGTCTTGCCCTTTGAATACACACACACACACACACACACATATATATATATGCACACAGCTCATACCTGTGGCACCGCTGTTTTACAACACTGTCATTATTGAGAGCCTCCTCTAATATGTGGCATTTGGTGAAGAGGGACTTTGATGTCGCTACCCTCATTTGCACCCCCTGCCTTGAGGTAGGTTCATCTAGGACTCCCGAAAGGAAGAGATCCAGTTTTGATTTGAAAACACCTATATCCACTTTCTGTAGTTCCCTCAGACTATTTGGGAGAATATTAAAAAGCTCTGGGCCCCCGAAACCCAGGCTGTTGCAGTAACTGGTCCTGAAGTGCGATGCCATTGCTGAGATCTGTGATACTGTGCGGTGGCGACCCGTTCTTTGTTGTTCAGTGTTGTTTTTAGGCGGAACCTTTCACTACTTTTGGAATGTTGGTTGAAGCGATTTGCCAACCTTCGTCCGACGTCTCATGAGGATCTTTCTCTCCCTTGGAATCTTGTTCCTTTTTGTGTTTGCCTTGTACTATGAGAAATATTTCTTGCATATGGTTTGCTTAACAGACAAAATATTCTGTTTCATGCCAATGTCTAGTGTGGAGAGATATTTAGGCCGGTCCTGTCTCGTGAGGATCTCTTTTTGGATCGATTTCCAGTCTGCTTTGTGGAAGTTCAGATTGGAGAGATTTTGAGTGCTTCCTTTTGGCTGTATGTCTCTGGCTACTTTTAGTCCATACATAGACAGCTCTATAATGTTGTGATCCGAAACTAATGTTGGTGTCACTTTCACATCATGAACAATGTCCATATTGTATGAAGCAGACATTCAAAATGTCATTCGCCCTGGTTCATCTGAGCACAACTTACTCCATGAATAAAGCATAGGTGAGGTTGAGCAGGGATTCCACCTGTGCTTGTTAGCAATGAGTCATTTTCTGAGAGCGTGAGGCCCTCTGACCATTTATACATGTACAAAAATATATATATATATATATATATATATATTTAAAACTTTGAATTTAGATCACCGATCCCCAGTACTACCTTTACGGACCACCAGTGGTCCCCGAACCCCAGATTGGGAACCACTGGTATAACATATAGCACATAGAAACATTTGTAGAACAAAAATTCGAAGGCACTTTTTTTTACTTATAACTGCTTTATTATAATAGTTTTCTTTTTAGTTATTCATTTGTTATTTAGTCTCTCTTTGTGCATCTATGAATGTGAAAATTTTAAATGTGCAATGTGTTGTTATATCATATATGCCTTATATTATATGTCAAGAATATTGGTGTTGTTAGTGGAGGAGAGGTACTACAAAAGATGGAGTTATAGTTACATCTATCAAAAAGCTTGCAAATGATTTTTTTCTGACGTAGCACAAGTTCTTTATTGGATAACAGATAGATTAAAAGTTTTAGAATATGTTATTGTTGCTATTAATCTCGAAAGGATAAAATTCTAAATTGAGTTTGAGCAGTCATTAGTGAAGCTTCAGTAAAGATTAAGTATGAAATACTAGATTTCGTAGTGAAAAAGAATCACGACTTTGGAACTAGATTTTACTCAGCAGCTTTAAAAGCATAATTTCAATGGACAGTCTTCAATAGAGAAGACAAATATCTTACCTTTACTGATTTAGCGACAGACCTTGTGCTAAAATTATTGCTATTGTGGTTACTTAAATCTAGGCCTTCTCTGTTCCAACAGCGTATAATCAAAGCGAAAGTGTACCTCGTTCTACATAATTCTTATCATTATTTTTCGGAAAAGTGTAAGGTGTGATTGGAGAGCCTGGATTTAACTGGCAATTCCACCAGACTGAGCTATCGCTTTAAGGTTTCTTGTACCATATATTGTCGGACGGATTCAAGTATTATAAAATTCTATCTAGCTATGTTTAAAACTATAATTTGTTTATTTATTCTTTATACGTTCAAGTGTATTCGAACATATTTGGAAGAGTTACAAATATTACTATTTCACATAACATAAAACATAGAACTTTTCAAGCAGGTGATTTTATATGAGACCATGTGTTGAAAGTGAAGTAAATACACCATAAAAGAGCCATTTAATAACATAAAACTCTTAATTTCCTTTACATTTAAATTTATTTCATGAGACTTCCAAATTTTCATCGCCGAATTGCGATCTTGTCGATGACAGTTCCATTGCAACTGCTTTCAATAAGTAGAGTATAAATCTTTTTCTTCATTTCCTGAATAGGAAAATATTCCCCTTATTTAGTAAAATTGTTAATTAGTAAATTAATTTGTAACCTATTTAATGGCATGAACTAAGAAAGTTTCAATAATATAATCATAAAAGGCAAAGATGACAATTCTGAAATTTAAATCAATGGGAAAAGTCATGTAAAATAAAATATAGAAACGTGAAAACTCTGTATATGTTTCGCACTTATTTGAACTCATCGGTAATGCAGAGTTAATCTAAAGCTCGATAAACTTATCACCAACCGAACAAAAACGACAGGGGAAACTCACAATATGTATTGACATATGTAGATGTATTGACATGAGCTAAATTAAAAGAGAACTAAATAATTCACCATTCTTTTTCATTCATTTGGTGTTATCTACTCTCAGCAGGTTGAATATCAAGGATCTCCCCTCGGGTCTTTTTTTTTCTTGTCATTCTTATACATTCAGCATATCATAGTTTATACCAGTAGTTGATGTATCAAACCAGATGTCTCTCGGTCTTCCCCTCGGGCATTCGCAAGTAATAGTCTCTGTACACCTTGTGTTCTTACTATGTGACCAAACTACTTTAGCTTTCTGGGTTTTTTTTTAATAATTGATAGCAATAATCTTTTTGTATATACACCATTCTTTAATAATTAACTGTATAACAAAGCGATCATAGTCTTAAGGGTACCATGATGTAGAGATATTCAAACTGCCAAGTTGGCAAAAGAAGAAAGCAGGAGAGAAGAGCTAGAGAGAGAAAGTTAGATGGTAATGTTACTTCACATACTCTTTCGTGATTGGATTAAGGTTGCTATACATTGATTTCCTAACCCGTACACAACATGTAATCTCGTTAGCAAAATATTATACTGCCGAGAGTTTTGCAGATTACGTCTGCAACACTTTCAAACATTTTTCTCTACTTTATCTATAGAAGCTTTTTTCTTATTTAAAAAAAACACTAACTTCACTGTTGTTACTACATTAGTGAAATTTAGGTTCTTTCCCCTATTAGCTTCCATATTTTTTTATATTACTATTGAGAGTTTGTGCTTCATTTTTATATTCAATGCATCACATACTTTACATTACTACGCCATTTTAAGTCCGTTCTTCATTTTCATTTTTTCTTTTACATTTCTTTTTCGTTTTTCTCACCATCTTTCGTGTATGAAAATGTGTATACCTGTTTGTGTATGTATGTGTACACGAGAGCGTGCGTGTTTAAGTGTGATGTATGATTTGTTTGTTTGATTTAGTTTATTTTTTCCTCAGACATATGTTTTATCTAATTTTCTACCATATATATTTATTTTTCTTGTTATATTCTTACCGCTCTCTTCTTGCAAACGACGTAGACTGCAGATTAGTGATGTTGACTCGTCATTTTAAGAAATACTTCTTTTATGAACTCGACGTTGACTTCTAGGCAACCCATGAATTACTGAATTACTTAGGTGATAATGTTACAGTTGTCTGTCTGAATGTACGAATGTTTGTATGTAGGCTCCTCTCTCTCTCTCTCTCACTCTCTATTCTCTCTCACTATATCCTATTTATATATATATATATATATATACACGAGTGAGCGAATGTATACATATATATATATATTAAGCAATATTATTTAGAGAGATAGATATGTATGTATAAGTATCAAAATATAAAAGCATATGCATGAATATGATGCATTTAACTGCATATAAATAAGAATATTATGGCAAATATAGGCATAAAATATTCATAGGTATATATATTATATATTATTTATGTATTTGCGTATGTGGTGTTATTGTTCGTAGACTTATGAATATATTATCCTATATAAATGCCAGGAAGCAGGCTTCACTATGTGGTAAGGAAGCTTGCTTCACAACTATATAATTTTTGGTTCAATCCCACTGCGTGTCACATTATTTATATATATATATATATATATATATATATATATATTCTACAGTTTCAAATCGACGAAAGCTTGGTGAGTGAAACTGTATGGAAGAGAAGCTGTCCAGAGCCAAGGTCTCAATTCCAGGGTAGAATACTTGATTGATCAATCTGAGCACTAGCACAATCTGAAAACATTCGGATTAGGAGTCCATCTTAAAAGTTGCTTCGTTCTTTCCACCCACCAGCTTCGGTGGCTCTGAAAAACAGATCAAAGGTGCAGATCTGTAAATCTTAAAAATTGTATGAATAATATATATATATATATGCATACGTGTCCGTCTACATAGCTTGATAGCTAGGTAGGCACTATATATATAAAGAGAGAGTCAGACAGTATAGGCAGAATCAACAAAAAATGTACTCCATCCAGTGAGCGATAAATATCAATTTAATACACAAATGGCAAGGGATACTCATAAAACTGCTCTTTTGTAATTATGCGTTGAATTTTTATATATATATATATATATATATATATATATATATATATAATACCATATCGTGATCTCTTAAATTCTTGGAATCATGGGGTTCCATCATGACATCAAAGATACAGGTACCTTAGAGTTGGCAGAACCCATCTCTCTCTAGGTTTAACCACAGTCGAATTCTTCCAGGAGAGAAAGAGACAGACAGAAAGAAAAATTTGGAGACGGGAAGGAATCGACTACAGTACTTGACTAGTATTTTATTTATCGATCAAGAAATGATAAATAGACACCTGACGTCTGTGGGCATGGAACTGTCATTACAGAAAGTTTGTCAAATCCGACGATCAAAGAAAGTTTAAATAATAAAATCGTAAAAGGCAAAGGTCCAATCCGGCGATCAAAGGGCACTGCCAATTATTTATCTATCTATATTATATATATATATGAAATGCATTCTCTTATCGCAAAGATCCTCTGCTACTGCACTTGATTCCTAATAACAACTGGTTTTCATGTGTCATAAGAAATCATTTCACTTATTTTCCAATGAGATTAACTGAATCAAACGAATGTCTAACACAGTGACCACTTCATATGTGACTATATTTGTACAACACTCCACAGTATGATAGTGTATTGATTTAGTGACTATAGGTAATGTGGGGGTGTACGCGACTGAGTGAACAAAATTGAAAGAAAGTAGCATTCAATACATTAAGTAGGAGTTACATATATTTTAGAAAGCAGTTGATTCATCTCCAAATGACTAACACTTTCGTTGGCGCATTGGACACGTTCATTTTCCTAACATCTGTACGTGTTCTACAGGCCCACAAAACTTTATCATTTAGAACCGAGCCAAACTGTTATTGTGTGTGTGTGAGAGAGATAGAGAGAGGGCATATATCTAGGTATATATATATATATATATATATATATATATAATATATAGACATATGTGTATGTATATATATATATATATATATATATATATATATAGACATATGTGTATGTATATATATATATAAACATCAGTAGTATTTTTTATGTCCGTTTGATGAAATCTTGCCAGGCCTTATTGTGTCTTTTATTCTTGATTCGCTAAGGTCATTCCGTTCACTCTGCTTTCTTACTTACTCCATCACAATAACACTGAGTAGTAAGAGATTTATTCGACCAACAGAAAATATTTATGTATATATATACATTTATACGTGGTCTGATCAATAATTTGCCATGGTAACGAAGCTAAAGAATGCAGTGAAGCCGCTTGGTACAGATTGACTTTGAACTGTGTTGTACATGCGCACTAAGTTTTATATATTTTTCGATTCAGAACGTAAATACGGACAAAATGCTTAACGGCATTTTGTCCGGTGCACTAACGGCTCTGCCAGCCAGCTCACCGTGTTATGAAACTATGGCTGCGAAAGAAAGTTGGGTGTCTCTAAATAACATTGCGTTCATAGGGGTTATTAAGAGCAAGTCAACCTAGTGATGCATATACCCATCCCCATCCTTTTCCAACGTGTTAATTACGGCTGGGATCGAGAGATGTAAGAACTGAGACTAAATGCCTCATCCGAGAATTGAACATCTTTCATATGTATTGGATGATCAAGAGCTAACGTTCGCTTGCACCAATACATTATGGAAGCTGAAGATAGTGATAAACCTGTGTAATCATCAGGTAATATATACAACATTAATGTAGAGAACAACATTAAACAATGTAAATGTTAGCAATATATCATAGAGATTGAGAATAACGATTAAGTAATGTAAACGTCGGCAACAATATAGCCGAAGAGGATGCGAGCTGAGTGATAAACAGTGAAAATACTAGCGATATGCCGTAGAGGTTTAGAATAACGATATATTTCAGCAACTCCATAACGAGATTTCATCTTGCTGTGGTGATTAAACCCTCAGTGCGGAAGCTATCTATCTAACGTCATCCTGCTAAGAAAGTGAATCAACTGTTACGCACGCAAAAGCTAAAATTCACATACAAGCTCATAGCCATGTATGTGAATAACTACACTATATGCACATATGTATACACCCCACACACACACGTACATATATATATATATATATATATATTTATATATATATATAATATATATATATATATATATATATATTTATATATATATTTATATATATATATATTTATATATATATATTTATATATATATATATTTATATATATATTATTTATATATATTATTTATATATATATATATTTAATATATTATTTATATATATATATATATATATATATATATATATATATATATATATATACACACATACATACATACACAGATTTTAAAATGGCGACTTATATTCGAAGATGTTACTTCTATGAATGACTATTCCCAAAATAACCAAATACATGTGTGTATTTCTGCTTATAGCTGTTTGTATATTCTTATGTATTTATACAGACATACATAGTATGTATATATATATCATTTATATACATTATATGCATATACGTATATCACATATATCCGCAATATATATATATATATATATATATATATATATATATGCATGTATCGGTATATTATGTACGTACATATATGAATATATACTATATACAGCTTCATTTACATATATGTGCATGCATATTCATTATCTACATACATGCATATACATAATATGCTAAATGCATATACAGATGTGCCTACATATATTATGTGTACATGCATATATATATATATATGTATGAAACTATATATTTATCACCTTTTCAATATATGCAGACCAACGCGTCTAAAGAGAGAACTTGAAATCAATAAGTTCCTTTTCGGAAAAGCGGATATTATGAGCAGTGGCTTGTTAATATTATTACATGATATCATTCTTGCACGTATCGCCAATGAATATAAACTAAGATAGCAATGAGAAGGAATTCATCACATTTTATTTCCTTTCTTTATTAACTTTCCTGAAGCAGGTTATAAACTGTATTCAAATCAACGGTTGAAATAAAACAAATATATTAAATACCGACCGTCTCACACACACGCACAAACACGCACACACACGCATACACACGCATACACACATGCACACACTCACACTCACTCATTCACTCATTGACATTCAGACTTTTAATTATATACGCATATATAATTATATATGATACTTATATTCAAATAAATATACACGCATATGCATATATAAATATAAACACATGATATGCATAAATACACACACACTCTCATATATATGTATATATATAATATATATATATATATATATATATATATATATATATATATATATTATATATATATATATATATGTCCCTTTCTGTAGAAAAGCGTAGGCTCGAAACGTAAAAGATTTTTTTCTATTCCTGAGCGTTATACTAATACATCTGTTTGTTTTGTACACCACCTGTCTTAGACTTTTGTTTTTTTCGTAAACTCTCCTTATATATATATCAGAAATCTGCTGTTAAAGGTGTAAGCGTGTGTGTAATTAGTTAAACGTTAAATGTTTTACACGTCATTTACCACTTGAAGGCTGTTTTCAAATGCATACAATGCATACAGTGTTTCCGCATGATGGATTCTAGTCCGGAACAGCGGTTCAATATTCCGAGGTGCTCTGATATCTACTCTCGATAGGTATATCGTAAACCGAAACAACATTCAACATACTGCTGTGCTGCGAAATATATTCAAATTACTGAATCAGGTTCGGGATTCAAGTACGATGAATCCAGTATCGCAATGCCTCAGTCATTCGACTATCTCATCCCTACTCCTCATAAACAAGCAAATATATACTTTTAAAGTTCTTCGGTCTCTATTTCACCGCAGTGTTGACTGTGTCTGTACTGAGTACTAAGATTACATAGATTTTTATTATATTTTAACTTCGTAAATGCAGGAAATTATATTATGAGGACGTAAGCTGAAGCTAGTTGACTCTGCTGTCAACTTTAACAGCTTTAAAAATGTACAATCTCGTATGACATCTCATGCTGATTATAAAGCATTACAACTGTATTTCAGTGGTTATACAGGTTAGAAACTTGGTCAATGTATAGAGCTATGGAGAAAAGTATAGAAAATAAACGGCAATTTAGACGCTGCTATACTAGAAAAACTGAAAGTCCAAAGACACCTATCGCCGAAAATAAAGTCCAGAAATATCATATGATGGGCATACAATGTGCCACCGGTCTCTGCCCAACACCATCCTGACAGGAACTACAGAAGAGAACAGAGAGTTTGGGCGTCAAATAATGGACTAGACACAACAGTCTAGTTAGCTGTATGCACGCAGCACAACACAGCGGTAACTCTCTCTCCCTCTCTCTCTCCCCCTCTTCCCCTCTCTCTCTCTCCCCTCTTCCCCTCTCTCTCTCTCTGTCTCTGTTGAATTGTTAATCTGTGTCCCACATGATTCAATCACCTCTCCTGCTCTCGTCAGCCCATGTTTCTCATCCACCCAACCCCGATACCTCACACTAAATACTCTCTTCTTTGGTTCGATATCCCAGAACTACATCTCTCCGTAGCGACAACCATAAACATGAATTTTATTCAAAGTGATGGGTAACGGCATCAATCCAAAATGTCCGAAAGAAACCCTAAACACTATTGACTATGTACAAATGTGTGCTTCTGTATATGTGTATTTCATGTGTGTGTGGTTATGCGCATGCGCATTAGTACGTTTCTCTGAATTTGATCATGTGTGTGCATGCACGCACTCGAATGTCAATCATATCTGCTGCATTCACTAAATTAATATTGGGTCCATGAGTATTAATTAAAGTGAGTGCCTTTAATTAAATTATTAAGATGAAATTAACTAACCAGAGCATGTGTCAATAAAAGAGAAATCTTCCTCCTACAATCTGAAGAGGGACGCTGATGTAGTCCCAGATATTTTTAACAGCTTAGTCATAGAAGGAAGGGCAGCGTTTACAAATACTTTTAAGAACATCCAACAGTGTCGCTGTTAAAGTCACCCAAGAGCTAGGTATTGCTGTTAGTATGTGAAACAGATTAAGTCTTCAAAGAAAGATAATATTCACTGCAGGACCTACAGGATGCTCGGGATAGTATCACCTTTTATCTTAAGCCCGTGCAAGGAAGGCTACCTGAAGCTAAACAACCACAAGCCAGCAGTTTTAATTAATTCATTAGTAGACCCGTCCAAGGGACAGAACTTTCTAGATGTTAAGGCAAACCTCTGAACAGTTTTACATAAGTCGACAAACTTACAATCTCCATATTAAATGCCCTGTACTTTCAAAAATTTTAAGCATCAATGTCCACGTTGTTGGATTTGTCAAACTATACACGAACCCGCCCTCATTTATCAGGATTATCATCGCAAATATTATGCAATGACCATCCCATCATATTTTCGTAAATATTTCATACTTGATATATGTAGGACTACATTATCCAATATGATGGTCTTAGTGAGGAACAAGATGGAAATTTGCCAGTTATTTCTAGCAAATATAGCGGTTGGATAGAACAATTCGTCAGTGGAATGCAGTTTCCAATATGAAGTCCTACCCTGGTCCCAGAAACTGCAGATTCCTCATTTATTGTTCATAAGAATGTTCTCTTTCCTCCTGTTATAGTTGCTCTCGTTTGTTCTGCTTTAACAAGCTTATGATATATATGTATATATATATATATATATATTATATATATATATATATATATATATTATATATATATATATATATATATATTATATATATATATATAGCGTTAGCCAAAAGTCACTTGACAGTAAATCGAAACCATTTAATTCCAAGATTAAAACAAAATATTATTTTATATGAGACTTCCTAATAAATAGATAAATTATTTTCATTTGACGGATATTTGTCCTCATCTTCGTTGTTAACACAAAGTTTCGGCTGATATTACCCTCCAGCCATCATCAGGTTCCTTGGGGAAATTTCGAACCTGGGTTCTCATTCCTAGGGTATTTTTCGATGTTGTTGTTATTATTATTATTATTACTATTATTATTATTATTATTATAGACAAATGTTGAAAAAACGGTGATTTTAACTCACAGCATTCAATTATTAAACGTTTATAATTGGAACGAATAAATAAGATTGAATATTAAGTATTTAAGGAATTTTGATTTACTGTCGGGTGACTTTTGGACAAAACAATATATATACACATATAAAGGGAATGAACACTACGTGGACATCCATTATGCTAGAAGTAGATCCGCTATGGTTTTACCACTAAGAAAGGAAAGTTCTCAAGAACATTTAGCAAACGCCAGATTTTAATATGATAGACCACTGGTTTTAAATTGATAGTAATCAAATTAATATTCAATTTTTCACCCTTATTATTTTAAATTTATATGTATGTATGTATGTATGTGTGTATGTATGTATGTATGTATGTATGTATGTATTGTATTGTAATTTTGCATTTTTCAGTCACTAAACTATGTTCATACTGAGGCACAACCCGCCTTGAAATGTTTTGGGTTAACCCCAGTGCTTCTTCAAAGTTTGTTATTTACACTTTAGCTCGCTGTTTGCAGAACTGCGGAAGTAAACAAACCTTCACTCGTTGTCAAGCAGTTAGGCGACAAGCCCAAACACAAAGATACACACACACACACACACACACACACACACACACACACACATATATATATATATATATATATATATATATATATATATCCATAGACATATATATAATGGGCGTTATATATGTTTTTGTGTTTGTGCATATGTTTGTATTCGTGTGTGTGCGCGTATGTATGTATGTATGTATGTGTGTGTGTGTGTGTATGTATGTATGTATGTATGTATGTATGTACGAGTCAGTATCAAAGCGTTCCTGGACTAGTTCGCCTATGTCTGGAATGCGCTAAAAGTTAGTTTTACACAATTTCCATCTGTTAAATGTGTTTAATATTAGCAAACATGCAACAGTACGGTTAAATAAAACAACTGAGACTAATAATTTGTTTACACATGGTTATGAATATGAAATATGTTCCAGCTTGCGTTCTGTTCACTGCAGCAGATTTTTTTCATACGTACTTCTACTGTCTGAGATGCGCATTTGCGTAAGTATATGTCTGTGTGTAGATCTACATCCGTTTCTCGCAAACGCGTATGACTTGATAGCACGTACCATGCTTTTGTTAATTATTTTAGGTGTCCATGTAATTGTTCTTTCCTGCGTCCTTCTCACTTTATTTATGGAAATGTCTGGGATATAACACTTTAAAGGAGTGAGGGCTGCACCTGCATTGGGCTCGTTCATTATATATGGAACCCAAAAGGATAACGTGACGAAGCACATTGGCAAACGTAGAATGGCAAAAAATCCCACACAGATGTGTGTGTGTGTGTGGTGTGTGTGTGTGTAAATATATTTATGTAAACATACAGGCGCAGGCGTGGCTGTATGGCCAGAAGCTGACTTCCCAAGGCGGCGAGCTGGCAGAAACGTTAACGCGCCGGGCGAAATGCTTAGCGATATTTCGTCTGCCGTCACGTTCTGATTCCAAATTCCGCCGAGGTCGACTTTGTCTTTCATCCTTTCGGGATCGATAAATTAAGTACCAGTTACGCACTGGGGTCGATGTAATCGACTTTATCCGTTTGTCTGTCCTTGTTTGTCCCCTCTATGTTCAGCCCCTTGTGGGCAATATGGAAATAAGAAGCTGACTTCCCAACCACATGGCTCCAGGGTCAGTCCCACAACAAGTAGCAATACCACTACTGGGTTGTTATGGTTACTACCATCACTAGGACGACAACCGCTGCTGCCTCTACCTAAACATCCACCTTTACCTTATAGTGATATTAATGTTGATATATCAACCGTAGAAACTAACGACAAAGAGGGAGCCTGTCATTGCTATCTCAGCCTGTTGAGATAGCAACCAAATGTCTCTCAATCACCGTTTTTTAAAAGCGAACACATTTCATAAATAGTCCAAGATATCCCACAAAAGTCGAGGAAGTCATGGCAGGAATACATATGAACATTAGTGTTTAACCGGGATTGGCTTGTAACAAAACAATTACAAAAATAACAACTTACAAAAGTTTTATGAGGTGCTTCACATACCTGACATAGATCCAAATGTCCCTTAAATCATACTATAGCACTTAAGAAAAGGGAAGGACACATTAGATAATGTATTGCTTGTTTCCACTAAAAACACGAAACTGTGTTAGCTGGAATGCCTTTGATCAGAAGTCTATTCAACCGTGATAGGCCAAGGGCTAAACAACAACAGCAGCAGTAACTACATCAGCCGACCAGAAATCCTCTACCCATTCGCCCAACCTACAAGAAATAGCAACCAAATCTTCGAGTTATACCAAGCCACCTTAAAAAAGAAAAAAAATGCAGAAAGTCATTCTCAATAATGTACGCCTAGATACACCAATCCTTAAAACGAAATCATGTGGTATTTAAAATTAGATGGAGCGATAGATGTGTTCTTATTGATGTTAGCTATCTCATACTTGGAAATCATTTGATCATAAATCTATTCAATCAGGCTAGCCTGTAGCTAAATAAGAACTCTAATTCCACTCCAACACAGCTATCACGACACTCCTACGATTGCCCTACCAAAGTTACTTCTAACTTCGTAACGTGACTACACAAGGGAAAAGCTAAAGAAAATTTTTTTTCTTCTCTTTTTTTAAAGAAGGTCTACCAACAAAAGAAATTATTTCTAACATGATGTGAATTCCTTTTATTTAATTTTCTTTATTCTGAGGCTTCCAATTTAATTTGATGAGTTGATATGAAGATGCCGTATGAAGTGGTTATGATTGCCGTCTTAACGAGAAATTCCTTTGATCTCATAATCTAATCTAGATTTAATTCTCATACTCCAATCTTAGAACTTTACAGCATCCATGCATTTATTCCTAGGAATGTGGGGTATCGGGGCTTCTAAATACATATCGAGTGATATATGAATACCTTAAATAACAATATATAAACATACACAGACATACACATATATATGAGTGTATATCTGATGCATGTATGTATACTTATTTATGTTTACGCATAAACGTGTGTGTGTGTGTGCTGGGGAAGGCTTGCGTGTGTTGTGACTTTTTTACACTACCAACAAATAATGTAATATATATATATGTATATTTATAGATAAAATAATGCGTATATATAAATATATGCATATATATATACATATATGGATATTTATGCACATATGTAAAGGTGTATATATATATATATGAACGTATATGCATATATTTACATACATATATATATACGTATCTGTATCTATATATATATATATATCTATCTATACATATATATATATATATAGATATAGATATAGATATAGATATATATATATATATATATATATATATATATATATACATGTATCTGTATGTATATATATATATATATGTATATATATATATACGTATGTATATATGTGTGTGTGAGTGTATATATATACAATATACGAATGTGTATATATATATATATATATATATATATATATACGTATGTATGAATATATATATATTGAATTTTCCCTGTAAGTTTTGAACTATATTCCCTACTATTATATATATGTATGTATGTATATATATGTATGTATGTTTCGTGTTACGCTAAGAAGTGGTACACGATGCCAGAATTTTTTACTCTATTCAAATATAACATGGCAAACTACTCAAAACCCTTGATAGAGTTGCTGGTTAAGTGGATTCTGGGCCAACTAACTTGGACTAGCATGGGGTTGTATAAGTTGTGACAATTAAGTCAAACTAAATGGTAATATTCTGAAACCATTTAATACGTATGTTTTAGCTCTTTATAATATATAATTGGAAATACTTCCACTACGTAAGCTCGTTCTCAGTTGAAATATTTCAAAATATGATCCACTTGAGGGAAAAATTTCAACATATATGGTCAGAAGTGTAACTCGGCTACGAAATTACGAGGATTAATATGGATATTACAGAGAAGAGCGCTAAGCAGTGAAAAGTAAAAGTGTAATGTTATCAGTCTCAACCTGCTTAAGACATGTCCGAACCAGTGAACAAACTACTCACTGCGTTTCGTCACGGAGAATATATCCCGCTTGTTGACAAATGGCGTATGTATACCCAGATAAGCTCGCAGCGCTGCCAACCCAGACTGTGAGATGCAAACTTTTCGGAGTAGTTATCTCCTCCTCAGTTACAGACACCAGGCGCTACGGGCTGGCTGAAGAGATTGATTCTCTTATGATTCTCTTATTTTACTTATCACTGCTTAGCGCCCCACCACCACCACCACCGCTGTAATTTACTTACGGTGAGCCGCTGCATAGCGCTGCCAGTCACCATATGGCAACTCGAAAAGCATAAGAGACGCACTCTTCAATCAGCTTGTAGTGCCGCCCGCCTGGTGTCTGTGACCGAAGAGGGGATAACTCCTCCGAAATCCTTGCAGTTCACAGTCTGCGTAGGTGATGGTGGGAGCTGATTTAGGTGTCTACAAACGGTATATATTTTTAGTGACAACGCAGTGAGTAGCTTGTTCACTGGTTCGAACGTGCTTCAAGCATATTCGGGCTGATAATAACATTACTAATATGGATATATTTCGTGGACCGAACGAAAGGTGTGCATTAAAGTATTTCAAAACTATTACTATTCGATTTGCCTTCGTTTTAACAACATAATATATGTGTGTGTGTGTGTGTGTGTGTGTGTGTGTGTGTGTGTGTGTGTGTGTGTGTGTGTGTGTGTGTGTGTGTGTGTGTGTGTGTGTGTGTGTGTGTGTAAATATGTAAGCTAGAAATTTTAAGATCTCTTTCTTTGTAACTCGATTTTAAATTTCAGTCTTCTAATCTTGATAAGTATGTAGAAATGATTATCTCCCTCACACTCAGTGGCCACCAGGAAACACCAGGTGTTCTTATTACATATATATTGTCTTTCATATATATATATATAATATATATATATATATATATATATATATATATATAATATATATATATATATGTACACAGTGCACGTTCTCCGACACAAACAGATAAAAAGTATATGTACTAGAACGTGCATACACATTGTGTGCATGTCTTTTTCTCTCTCTCACACAAACACACACGCACACACACACATGTTTATGCGTGTGAATGTGTGTAAATGTCATTTATACATATGTGTGCGTGTTGATTTCAGATTCACAACAAACTTCACCTGTTAATGTTTTTTTGTTTTGTTTTGTTTTCTTATATATAATATCCTTTTGACTACATTCATATATCACAACTAAATCTAATTTTTCTTTATCAGATATGTGGTTGTGTATTACTGGGCATTGGTATCTACACACGCGCCAATGACACGCCAGCCTGCATCACATCTTTAGGCAGCAACTTGTTTTTGCCTGTTGCTTTCATGCTTATAACCCTGGGCAGCATTGTCATCATACTGTCATTCCTCGGATGTTGCGGGGCAATCAAAGAGGTTCGCTGTATGCTTGCAACGGTAAGTTCTGTTTCTGTTTAATTATTCAACTTTTTTCCAAAGAGATTTTTTTAATCCAGTAGTTACATGTTATTAAGGCGGCGAGCTGGCAGAAACGTTGGCATGCCGGGCGAAATGCTTAGCGGTATTTTGTCTGTCTTTACGTTCTGAGTTCAAATTCCACCGAGGTTGACTTTGCCTTTGATCTTTTCGAGGTCGGTAAATTAATTACCAATTGCGTACTGGGGTTGATCTAATCGACTGGCCCCTCCTCAACAAATTTCGGACCTTGTGCCTAGAGTAGGAAAGAATATTCACATGCTATTGTTTATAGCTTGACCTACTTCGAGTTCAGCTGTTAAAAATGAAATGTCTCACGTTTTTTAATGAGTCTAAATGCTTATGACGTAAAGAACACACAATTCTCACTGCTAAGAACAAAACTTCCCAAATGGAAAGAGAATTCCAAAATATTCTTTTGGTCTAACTCTTTTACTTTCTTACTTGTTTCAGTCATTTGACCGTGGCCATGCTAGAGCACCGCATGTCCCTCCCCCAACATCAAGCCATGCTGGAGCACTGCATGTCCCCCCAACATCAAGCGATGTTGGGGCGACAAACACAGACGCACAAACATATAGGCACATACATATCTATATATATACATATATACGACGGGCTTCTTTCAGTTTCCGTCAACCAAATCCACTCACAAGGCCCGAGGATATAGTAGAAGACACTTGTCCAAGGTGCCACGCAGTGGGACTGAACCCGGAACCATGTGGTTGGTAAGCACGCTACTTACCACACAGCCACTCCTACACCTACGAACATAACTGTTGAACATCTCGTATGTTTACAGATGTGGTTTTGTGTCCTACAGGTAGCCTTCGTTTTTAACTCTCAAAAGGAATCTCTTTTAAAACTCAGTATTTATATGCTTTAATTGTAGCTTTATCTACTTCGAGTTCCATGATTAAAACGATTTATATATACGCTTTAGCATTTATTTATTTATTTATTTATTGCAACTGTGAAGTTTACAGCTGTTTTTGATGTTACTACTCTGTGACGGTGATTTATAAACCCATTCTGAAAATGAAAGTCAGTGAAATAAAACCTCAACATACTAGAAATATTCAACGACCCTGTCTAATCCAATACCCAAACTGAAATTTAATACTCATAATATAATTCAACACCCAAGCAAAATTAAACATTTTAGTAAAATTATTCAGGCGTGTAAATTCTTGACCTGAGTGAAAATCAACACCTAGGAAATATTTAACATTTAAGCATTTTATAAGACCAATTCCTATGGGAATATCCATCTAAAATGAAATCTACTTCTCTATTGCTTAAGTTATCCAGTTCTGTCTCGGTGCATGGCTTTGCGTTTGATTATTTTGTTCTCAACCATGCGGTCGTGGGTTCCATCCAGATCCACTGAATGTTCTATCATATCTTTAGGGTGATATAAGGCTAGAAGCTTGCCAAGAATCTCCCGCAGTTCCTTGTAGATATAGTTTGGTGAACTATAACTTTATAACGTAAATAGTATCTAAATATAGCGAGGAAGTTGCGGATACAAATGTTAAGAAGTTAAAAGCATTCAATATCCCGGGTTAAAGTTTATGTATTATTTATTTATAACCTTTATACTTGCTTCGGCAGTACATATACTAAAATTGGAACGATACAGAGAAGATTAGCATGGCCCCTGCGCATGGATGATACGCAAATTAGTGAAGCGTTCCATATTTTTTCTCAGCGGTGGTGCCCCAGCATGGCCGCGGCCTTCGGGCTAAAACATTTATAAGGATTTAAGGAACCTGGTTAATCCATTGTCACTATAAGTTTCAAAATGGTTTGATGTGTATCTCTGTTTCTATGACCCATATTCTGTGACTCCAGACTACGGGCCTGAGTGTAGGCATCAGATTTATCTAACTCGTTGAAGTGTTCTCAGTTTTAAACACCAGACTGTGCTCAGTGCCTTGCTGTAATTGATGGAGTACATTCCGCCCATATATTGGCCCGAGCCTCATCTGGCTCTTTCATCGGCGGTACATGGAAAGCAGTTGGTGTTACCCCACTGCAGTCCAACACCAAACTCTTATTCTACGTCAAAACAAATGCAAATGAATTCCTTCATCGACATTGCACAGTAATGATGATTTCTTAAAATTACCCATATCATAAGAAGAGTATTACTGCCTGAGGTTTGAATACATGATAGAAAAGAAGTTTATTTTCATATTCTGTTAATCAAAACCACCACAGCCCATACTAATAATAAATAAACAAAATAGATAAACGCTGATTAAAAAAAAAATTATTATATTTATTCTTTTTGGCTGTTGAATTCTACACAGCTCTAAAGTAATTCGCCTGTGTAGAATTTATGTTGTCATATATGTATGTAAAGAATTTTCCTGTGATTGGGGATTTTCTGGTTTTTACTTGATTTGGTTTCGCTGTGTAATTTGGTTTCTTCATACAGAACATGGTGTATTAATGCCAAACTTAATGGTAGGCAACAAATTGATAGATCTCTCTTTTCTCCCAACATATATATATATATATATATATAATATATATATTATATATATATATATATATATAATATATATATATATATATATGTGTGTGTGTGTGTGTGTGTGTGTGTGTGTGTATATATATATATATATATATTATATATATACATAAATATGCATATGCATATATATATATATATATATATATATATATATATATACACACACACACATACACACACACATGTATATATATGTGTGTGTGTGTATATATACTTATATATATATGTATATATATATATGCATATGCATATTTATGTATATATATATGCATGTGCATATTTATTTATGTGTGTATTATATATAATATATATGTAGGTATATTTATGCATGAATATATTTGTTTATATATATATTTGTTTGTATATATGTGTGATAGATAGATAGATAGATAGATAGATAGATAGATAAATAGATAGATAGATAGATAGATAGATAGATAGATAGATAGATAGATAGATAGATAGATAGATAGATAGATAGATAGATAGATAGATAGATAGATCACGCTCTCTTTATTTTATTCGATCATCTAATGATTGATGTAAGTAATCACGCAGTAATACGAAGATTTTCAATATCTTATCAATGAAGAAGGTCTGTTCACATATCTTTAGGTAGAGGAGAGCCTTTTGAATCACAAACCTGAATGGGATTCTTTGAAGTTATTTTACAAAGTTCAACATCCCAATAACATGTATATTACGAGCCGAGCAAACATTTACAGGAACTGGTTGCTTGAAGACTGCATTCTTTATAAATAAGGACAACATTTGTTGCATGTTATTTATGAGAAAAACATAAACTGGGCGATGAGAGGCAGGGAAATAGATGCAACATGTTGAATAAATGAACGATGTTTGACAAGTGATAGATTTCAATAACTGAGCAGTTCGCAACTGTCCGTCCTGCGATAAACTATCAACTGGATATTTGAAATACGATGCGTCGCTGGTTCAGTTATTTAATCCTAAGCTAATTCTAATCCTACAGACATAAGTTCAAAGACGTTCCAGATGAGACTATCATGTCTTATATTAGACATATATTAACTAATGTGGACTTTCTGTTATTAAGAGAATACGATCAGTTGAAGTAAATTTTGTTGCTATTTCTAGCAGTTAGAATTATCGGGTACAGTTTTCTCTGCGGTGTTTTGATGTTACATAGAGTTCTTCTGATTACAGTAAAAGTAATCCATTGGAAAATATTAATAAACTTATCGTCTTCCCAAGCATAAAACATAACATTCTCACATGTGGTCTGTCCAACATAAAATATTAAACATTATCACTGCTGCTACTGGGTGATTTTCGACTGCTACAGATATATTTATGATTTTGAATTCAGTACGTCCATAGGAGATATTACCTTTAAACGAATACCACAGTTAATTTGGCTTTTCACGCTGTATTCGCAATAAGTATGATACATAGATGACTAATATAATACGCTTTTGTATATACAGATGCGACACAATCATCAACAAACTCAGTCTGGTTTATTTAACGTTATTCTACATAGTTATTGCTTCACCTTCTGTTTCAAAGTCATATATCACGTTCAAATGACATCAGCAATAACATACAAAATCTTAATGAACCTGAGAAAGTTCGTGAAATACACTGTTCGTCCAAGTAATAGAAGGACAATTTTAGTATAGATGGATTAACTATTTTCTCTTACTAGTCTTTTTACGTTGGGGCAGCGTCTTCAAAATTTTTGACGGTTATAAGGTCCTCTTTACTTAATAACTTATCTTATCGAAGAATTTCTGTCAACTAAATGCTATGTTCTAAGTATTACGTTTAAAATTTTAGTTAACAAAATTCTTAGATAAGTTATGATTTTGTTTTAAGTAATATGGTTAAATTTTATTCGATTATTTATTAAAACACGTATTTGTCTATATTTATTTGATAATTATTATAAGTTAAGATACGTACATTTATTTTATTATTTTCATTATTATCATTATTCTTTTAGACCTGATGATTGACTATATTTTTAAATAGAATTAATTTTAGTTCGATTTAATTTTAAATCGAATTGATTTTATTATTATCTATTTGAAGATATAGCCACGGAACGCGCGTAGTCTATTTATTGTTTATGTACTTTATTGATTTTTAGAATAATATTTTTATAGTATATTCAATTTTTTCTATATGGTGTGAATAACGTCTTTCACTATTTAATTGCTTAATAGAGGTTTTTCTCGAAATTATATAAATATATATATATATATGTATATATGAATATATATATATATGTATGTGTATATATATGTATATATGAATATATATATATATGTATGTGTGTATATATATGTGTATATATATGTATGTATATGTATATCTATATATGTATATATGTGTATATATATGTATATATGTATGTATATATGTGTGTATATATGTATGTATATATATATATATATATGCATATGTTTATATATATGTATATATGTATGCATTTGTTTATATATATGTATATATATATGCATATGTTTATATATATGTATATATATATGCATATGTTTATATATATGTATATATGTATGCATATGTTTATATATATGTATATATGTATGCATATGTTTATGTATATGCATATATATGTAACTGTCACTTGCTCATATTAACATGTAGTGGAAATGAAACCCAGAACTAGAGATTTGTAAATAAACTTAATCACATAACTATATCTGTACACGTTATTTTGAACATAAGAAAGCCTTCCTCATTCAACATCATTTTTCTCCTCCACGTCAATTTACAATTCATTACCAGCGCACTACTACACCTGGCAAGAAAATCATCACTGTCTCGAGGAGGATAGAGTGAGAGTTGCTTCCATCTCTCTCTTTTTGTTTTTTGTATTTTTCACCAATGTTACAGGAACCTGACGCAGCAATTTATTGCTGTATTTAATTTATCTTCGAGTCTCTTTCCTACTGATTCTAAATATTTGCCTTTTCGTTCTTCGTGTTTTTGTTTCTTTAACACCTTATTGTTTTTTTTTAACACCTTGGAATAACGTGATAAATATTTAGATTTAATTTTTTAAGTCTTGGAAATACCGTTACAAATGACGCCCTACAGTGAAAAGCACCTCATGCTATCCGCGATGTTATTCAAATTGTGTTGAAAACATCATTAACTTTCTCGAAATGCCATATATAATCTGATTTAATCTATTCTTATTTGGTCACACTTAATTATTTCTTTCTATCTTCTTAATCTTCCTTATCCTCCTCTTCTACTACCTCTCAGCCTATTTGATAACTGTCATTTATATTCATTATTTGTGCTCTCGTTTTTTTTTTCTTGCCTTATTTCTCCTGCTTTGGCATCGAAATTTCCTCTTTCTAAAAAATTCTATTATTATTATGTATTCATTAAGAAAAGCGGCGAGCTGGCAGAATTGTTAGCGCTCCGGGCAAAATGCTTAGCAGTATTTTGTCTGTCTTTACGTTCTGAGTTCAAATGCCAGCTTTGCCTGCCATTCTTCCGGAGTCGACAAAATAAGAAGTAGTTGAACACTGGGGTCGATGTAATTGACTTACCACCGAATTTTCTGGCCTGGTGCCAAAGTTTGAAACCTTTAAGTATTCATTAAGAAAAGCGGCGAGTCGGAAGAATCGTTGAATACAGGGGTCGATATAATTTACTAGTCCCCTCCCACCAAATTTGAGGCCTTGTGCCTTTACTAGAAAGGATTATTATTATTATGAATAATATTATAGGTTGGTAAGATCAGAAAAGCATCAGACAAAATGTGAAATTGAGTTCTGGCTGTTGACGTGCTGTGATAAAATCCTGCCGAATTTTATCTTTCTGGGGTCGATAAAATAAAGTACTACTGAAAAGCTGGGATTTATTAAATTGATTGCCTCCTCTCCAAAAATTTGAGACATTGCACTTATGTTGACACGCAATTATTGTTATAACTAATGAGCGTAGTAACTTTTCCTGCTTTTCCGATTTCAAGTCCCACCAAGGTCGACTTGGATATTCATCCCTCCGGGATCAATAAAATAGAATATTCAAGTACTTGAGTCGATTTAATCAGTTGATTCATCAACCATCAAAATCTTAATCTTCACCTCTATTAGAAGCAGATATTTTTATCCTTAATTTTTGTTTTTATATTACGAATTATATCCCGGTAATTACCTTTGCAAATTTGTTGTTTTTCTCTTCTGTAACTGTTTAGATTTGGGGATCTACCTAATCTAACCTTCTAATTACTTCTTGACTCTACTTCTCGGCTATTATTATTTAAAATTGATCCAGGAACAGCCCACTTTTTTCTTGTTTCTTGTTTCTCTTCAGCTTTGAACATACCAAACGAACTTTCCTTGATTTTCTCCTATAATAACACAACAACACTCTATCATTTTCCCGTTGACATCCTCAGATAATTTCCATGCAATAATGATGCAATGTTTGTATTACAGATGGTTTCTATTTACATTTATCTTCAACTCAACGCTCGCTAGATGAGAGGTTTTATTTTTATTGTCAGCTCTAGCCCCATCAACGCTGTTATTTAACGACAGCTTTTGTACATCAAAGAGAAAAGTATTTTATGCTTAAAAAAATCAACCTCATCTTTATTTCTTATTCTTTTTTTTCTCTTGGCGTATTTTTCCTTTTCTTTTCAATGTATAAATTCTAGAAAGGTTGCCAACCAAGACTAAAGAGCTTCTCCAATCCATTTGTCAGTTTATTCTGCTGTTTCATTATCTGTTACTGTTTGTTATAGTTTAACGCATGTCTGTGTGCAGAGAGATATTCCCGTTTGACACTGCCTGCAGGACTACAATATCGATTTGTGTC
>NC_043000.1:129658116-129683116 GCF_006345805.1 Octopus sinensis | reverse complement strand
TGGTAATCTCTGAATTTATTAAATATTTCTTCTGTAATCGTAGCTAGACTGACGATGTCGTTATTTTAATGAAACCCTGTGATTCTATAGTATTTAGGTATTTTGGAATGTTCAACATTATTCTCTATAAAATTTGTTTTAAACAATGTTGATAAGAACTGAGTTACATATGAAAGGATATATTTGATAATGTAGTCCTAGATACACCCTGTCTAAGGAAACGACTGGATGGCCAAAGCTGTGGAGTGTCTCTTTTTTATATTCTAAGTTTACATCCAGCTCAGGTAAACTTTACCTTTCATCCTTTTGATTTCGATAAAAGAAAGCACGAGTCAACTGTTGGTACCGATTATATCGACTAAAAATCATCATCATCAACAACAACAAGTCTTATGGCTCATAGTGCCGGTTACATGGTTTTCATAGTGAATAAGTGACTAATATGAATGGTAAGGCGATCACGTCACAAGTTTACGCATTTGCAGATTAGAGGACCGGAGCAACTTGAAATAAAGTGTTTTGCTCAACAACACAACGCATTGCCCGTTTCAGGAATCGAGACTGCTATCTTGCGATCACAAATTCAGCAACCTAACCACTATGCCACGCACTTCCACTATCGACTGACACGCTGCCCGCAAAATTGTTGTCTGTGTATCTAAATTAGTTACAATTAGAAACAGTATTTAGTGGGGTTTTTCGGTATTTTTTTCTTTCCATTCATTTTCTATGAAATTGTCTAATGACTACGATTGAACGGTTGATACAGCAACACTGAACTTCCATTTCAATTTCAGATTATAGATTGTAATAACTTGCTGCGAGCGTTTACTAAATCAGACAAGTAGATACATGTGAAAGAAAGGGAGACAAAGTCACATGACTAATTAAATGAAATACGTTATATAGCGCAATAGTTTTAATTGAATAATGAAGCTGGCTTCGGGCGTTCAGGACGTCAATTTACATCTTACTTTAGTTACAGTGTCATGTCCTGAAGAAAATTATTTAACTACTTTTCTAAGATTTCATGCGTAGTTACAAAGTATTGTTCACGTTTTACAAAGAAATCTTCATTCTGTTATTATAAACTAATCGCCACACAAGTAATGAAATATAAAAAGACAGTTTTAAAGCAGTTTCTTGCTATATTCCTATGAAAGGGAATCAGTAAAGCTAGTGAGGAGAGAAGAGATGGATTAAATTACTTCAAAGTGTTTGCTACTTCGATCTCTTGTATTTCTGTATTCAAACTCAACGGTGATTGTTGTTAAAGTTGTTTTCACTGTTTTTGTTGTTGTTTACCAGCAAATCCTCCCTGACAGAGCAGACTTACCATTAAAAATATTCCTGTGACAGCCTTTTTGGATATATTTTTTTCTTTACATATGACAATAAGGCATTCCTTGATGTAATTTAGCAACTATTCCGTGCAGATTTTGCGGTAGCCTGCTTACCAAACACATGGTTCCGGGTTCAGTCCCACTGCGTAGCACTTTGGGCAAGTGTCGACCAAAGCCTTGTGAGTGGATTTGGTAGACGGAAACTAAAAGAAGCCCATCGTATATATATATGTGTGTGTATTTGTGTGTTTGTGCTTGTTCCCCCAACATCGCTTGACAACCGATACTGGTGCGTTCATGTCTCCGTACCTTAACGGTTTGGCAAAAGAGACTGATAGAATAAATACTAGGCTTACAAAGAATAAGTCTTGGAGTCGATTTGTTCGGCTAAAGGCGGTGCTGCAGCATGGCCGAGTCAAATGACAAACAAATAAAAGAGCAAAGGAGTAAATTGAAATGCTTTCTTTACTTCTTGAATCAGCAAAAAGATGTGTCTACGATAGCAAAGAAGTATTTTTCAAACTACCATATCTCAAAAAGGAAAAGACACATTGGATAATATATTCAAAGATATCTTAAATAATACTGATTATGGGGATCTTTACCTTTTGACCGACAGATTTTTAAAATATTTTTTTGTAACTGAACACTTTCAAACTTCGTATACTTGTAAAATATGTCACATAAAACATCTTTAACTTTTGGCGTTGTTGAGAAAATTCTATATTTTGGAAGTTATTTTTTTGTTAAAGTTGTATTTCGGTAAACAACAGCAATAATTTTATTCAGCTGAATACACGTCATTGATTGGTTGAAATTACCGAAATACGACAACTTTTAAAAAAATAACTTCCAAAATACAGAATTTTCTGAACAACGACAAGAGTAAAAGATGTTTTATGTGACACATTCTACCAGTATACGAAGTTTGAAAGTGTTTAGTTACAAAGAATTATTTTTTAAATCTGTCGGTCAAAAGGTAAAGATCCGATTATGGATCTGATTGATCAAGGCTGACTTGAGACAAAAAGAACAACAATGACAGAAATAAAGAAATTTGTCCTGTCTTCATATTGTTTTGGTTGCTTTTGACCAAATACATTGCTTCGTGTTTATTGAGGAGCTTGGAAACAGATTTCTCTAAATTTTATATATCGTTATATTTGCGAAGGGAAACTGTTTTAACCTGGAATCAAAACTGATGTCAGTGGCATTTCTCTCTCTCTCTCTCTCTCTCTCTCTCTCTCTCTCTCTCTCTCTCTCTCTCTCTCTCTCTTTCTCTCTCTCTCACACACACACATACACATTATGAATTTCTTTAGGCATTAATATGCAAATCTATTAACAAATAGTATGTATTGACAAAAATACCTTTGTTAGAGTAGCATAATCAAAATGATAACTTCAACAAGTATTACGCGCGCGCGCACATACACACACATGCACATATTCATACGCACACACACACACACACACACACACACACACATACGGCCAGTAGATAGGGCCCACACCTTCCTACACATTATATGAATTTCTTCAATAGATACAAAGATCTTGATTAAGTTGCGGTTACATTTTTGTTTAACACTAGGTCATTCCTGACCGATCAACCCTAAAATTAAAGAAAAAAGAACTCTATAGCTGTGATTGGTTGTGGTGGATGTCTGTTATTCGAAACTAAGGATTTTCGCTCCTGAATTATCGAGTAAACTGCTGGCCATTTCACAGTCATGTGTACCCTAAACGAATCGAAATGATACGCTGTGTGACAAGACTATCCATGGAATATCAGTTTCCGTCTCACGAGGTACGGATCAATGCGTGGTTATTAATGATGACATTTACTCAAAATGATACGACGCAGTGATCGAACCTGGAAACCCGTGATTGCCTGGCAGATTTCTTGACCATTTGGCTTTACTGTGTCTATAGGTGTGATTAACAAATATAATTTTTTCCTATTTATTTACGACTACATTAACAAACAGTTTAATATTTTATGACAATCAAGTGTTTTATATGACAAAATTTGGCTCCTTTTCTTGTAGCTCTTGCAACCACATACAGCCCCACGCCACTTAATGATTTAAGAATGTTAATTCATGGTAAAATATATAAATTCAAAGGTTGTAACGGCATGCAAACTTTCCGCTAAAACATTTGCATCATAACTCAAATGAACTTCATCCAGAAATATGATGGTGTTTCAGACGTAAATATCTTACTATTTTATACTCTTAGAAAAATAAACTCGTACAAATATTGGATATATAGCATATATAAACATTGGATAAATGTATTTTCAAAACAAAGCTATTATATGAGTGCGGGAATATTTCCGTTGTCTTAGCAGTATTTCAACGAAACAGAAGGTGTAACTTTTCCCAGGATTCAAATGAATTATACATTCTTTCTTGATGGAGCTGTTTTTATTTGTTTCATTTTTAACCATTATTGTAAGGAATGGTATTGAAATGCCTTAAAGACAACCGCTTAAATAGATAGATAGATAGATAGATAGATAGATAGATAGATAGATAGATAGATAGATAGATAGATAGATAGATAGATAGATAGATAGATAGATAGATAGATAGATAGATAGATAGATAGGTAGGTAGGTAGGTAATTCAATAGTTATTTTGCCACCAATTTTTCATATTTATTTATATCTTTTCTTCCTTTCATTTTGTTTTCTATATTTTTAAGCGTTGAACTTAAACATTTGTTAAAAACTTTTCCCTTGCGAGTTGTTTTCTTTTTGTGCTCCTTGTCGTATGCATGTATGTATGCACGAGTGAATGCACAAACGAAAGAAAGTAGCACTCAACACATTTTGTTAGAGTTACATATATTTAGATAGTTTGACTCAATTTCACATTACTTAAAGTTTTGTTGGCATAAGATACGTCCAACCTACAACATTGCAGAGTTGATGTGGACGTATTCTATGCAAACAGAACTTTAACCAATTAAACTGTTATTTATTCTATTTATCTCCAACTAAATGTGTTGAATGATATAGTTCTCCGTTTCTTCACTCATTCAGATAGATAGATAGATATAGATATACAGTAAAATAAGGATTCAGATAGATAGACTCAGATAGATATGCACCAGGATAAACCTGTGGTTCCGGCCTGTGGTTGGTAAGTATCAAATGCTCTGACCACTAGCCATGCGCCCGTCATATATATATATATATATAATATATATATATATATATATATAATATATATATATATGCACGTGTGTATGTACATATATATATTATTATTCAGGTCAATGCCTGAAATCGAACTCAGAATCTTGGGGTTAGTAGCCCGCGCTCTTAACCACTACGCCATATGCCCGTGGGCAATTATGGAGTAAATTTTAGGGCAGACAATATCACTTTCATACTATATTTGACGCGTAAGTAGAACTCATGTCTGGAAACCTCTTCACATACTTAGATTGTTGGAAAAATCGACAATAGCGTCCTTCCAATGGATCCTGCTATGTACTACGTATTACTAATATTATATTTAAACAACCCAAGGGAAATAACCTATACCACCTGCAAATTTTAGCGAAGCGTTCAATATTTGATTCTCCCGATCAGCCGACCTAATTCTGCATTTCACTACTCACAGCTTTGAGCTGCTAAACACTATTATTGCACTTCTTTAATTTGAATCTTAAACCTTAAAGACGTCATTCATACATTTCTATACATACATACTTTTTTGAATGACCAGTACTCCGATAATTCTGCATTTTTACAGTTACACTTTTTCCATGATAGTAGATAAATTTTTTATTCCACAACGTATTTGTAGTGACTTCATGCAGGCATAGCGTGGACTCGATCCTCGATTGCTTAATTTCACTTAACATTTCAACAGCGCTTTTCTCACGGTAAAACAATAGTTTTTCTGTGAATGACAGCAGTCATACTTTTCCCAGATGCCTTCGCTAAGCAGAATAATGTCTTTGCCTCTCGCCAACTTCCGAAAACCTCTCTCGCCAACCTCCAACAATCTCTCCCTCCTCCAGCAGACAGTTTTTCATGACGGAAAATACACCTTTTGTAGCAGTTACAACGAAATTGCTTTCTTATATCATAGTAATAAGGCGTTTCAATAGAACATCTCTACCCCTGAGAGTTACCGGGTACATCAGCTAGTATATATATATATATATATATATATAGATATACATATATATACATATAGATATATATATGTATATATATATATACATATATAATATACATATATATATTCATATATATATATATATATATAATATATATATATACATATATATATATATACATATATATATATATCTATATATATATATATAATATATATATATATACATATATATATTCATATATATATAAATATATATATATATATATATATATATATATATATATATATATATATATACATATATACACACATATACATCCACATATACATACAGACACACACACACACACACACACACATATATATATATATATATATATATATATGAAGAGAGAGAGATCGATGGGTTTTTTTACATATGTGTAAGCTCTTTTTTAATCGTTCTTTTCCATGTGCCACTCTATCTTTTTATCTATCATCATTTATACTTCCACCTTTCATCGAACTGTGGCACATCTATCCGATGGTTTGTAAACATCGCAGATTTGATTTATGTTTAGAAGTCACCATTAACGATCTGTTTTATTTCTCATCCATCTATATCAGTGGCTAGTTTTGTATATTTATGCATGTGATAAAACATTATGTAATGTTTACAAATGGATGTAACGTGAAAGTACATACATTTATGACTTTGAGTGTGTGTGTATACACACGCGCACACATCGAATATTTATCGGTAATAAAGATAGTCATCACAACTGATAGGTGAATGATGGACTTGGTCGACCTGAATATGATTGAAAGTAAAAGCTGGAGATGCTAAGTTTTTGTTGAAAGTAATAGCCAACGTTTCCGACAGGCCCTTTAATCAGAGTAGAGACGTAGGGAGGGGGCATTGAGTAAATCGTTTGAGGCTATACCTGGAACACTAAGAAAGGTCACAGCTACTAAATGAGATGTATTTATCAAAGATATTTCGTTCGATATAGCCTGTAAAAATCATTTGGCAATAAAATGGTATGTTTTCGAGATATGAGATGTAGAATCAACTTGAGGCTGGTTTAACAGGCAGGGGCCTGCTTACGCAATATTCTTTTCATGTATTATCATACGCAGACCCATTACTTAAAAGTTGAATTTCTTGTCAGGCAATGAGGCAGCATGTACATGTTCATTTGATCGGCTAGAAATAGCAGCAAAAATTCTTGAAATCATGCCTTCTAGAAAAAATAATAAATGTAGGCCTTGGATAGTAATGCGTTAATCCAGTAGGCTTTCTGAGCACATGAAGGGTAACTTTAGCCTGATAGGACAGGAATGGACCTAAACACCGCAAGGTAATCTGCTACAGTATAAGTGCAGGCATGGCTACGCTTTCTACTATAGCCCTAAGCTACACAACACCTTGTTAGTGAATCTGGAAAACGGAAACGACATAGAAGCTCGTCGTATATATATATATATATATGTGTGTGTGTGTGTGTGTGTAGAGGCGCAATGGCCCGGTGGTTAGGACAGCAGACTCGCGGTCGTAGAATCGCAGTTTCGATTCCCAGACCGGGCATTGTGAGTGTTTATTGAGTGAAAACAGGGGGTGGTGGAAATCCCTGCTGTACTCTTTCGCCACAATTTTCTCTCACTCTTTCTTCTGTTGGCCTGCTCGCTTAGCCAGCGGGGTGGCGTCATTTGTGACCAGCGATGTGTAGCAACATCTGATAGCCTGGTCAGTCACATGATCACGTGATATATAAATATATATATAATATATTATATATATATATTAGTGCTAAGTACCAATACACAAATCGGACCTTGAGTTTAACTTCGGTTAAATATCAATAAAAATATACATATGCTCATATTTTGAATTCTGTCTTTCCTGATTGCATCACAATGTGTGTGTGTGTGTGTGTGTGTGTGTGTGTGTGTGTGTGTGTGTGTGTGTTCAACGACATCTTAAAAGCTGGTATTAGTTTTTTTATGTCTTTTATAATTTTGTGGTTCGGCAGCAGACTTACAATGAATCCTGGGGTCAATTTGTTCGACTAAACCCTTCAAGCTATTACTCTAGCATGGAGGAAGAGGAGGTGGAGGAGGCGGAGGAGGAGGACGGCCACGACGACAACGACGGCGATGTCCATGCTGATAATATTGGATATGATGATGATGGTGATGAAAACGACAGCAACGATAATGATGACAACAACGACAGCGATGATGATGATCATGATGATGATCATGATGATGATGGCTTAGTTCCCTCATTTTGTATTTTTTCCGTAGTTTCTATTGCTGCCAAGAATTTCAACTAATCTTCTCTCGCCAACCTTGTAGTATCCGTTCATTCGCCGTCTCTCTGTATCACCAACCCTACCATAGTAACCGCGACCAAAACTCGTTCCTATCATTACCAGCATCACCACAACACCCAATCACCACCACTGAAACGACCACTAATACCATCACCACCACCACCGCCACCATCAGCAGCAACTGTAGTAGTAGCTGTGAGCATAAACGGTTCAACATCAACTCATTCATGACTGTGATATTTACGAAAAAAGAAAATAAGGAAGATGAGGATAACGACAACAGGATGATGACAATGGCGATGATGATGATAGTGGTGGTTGTGGTGGTGGTGGTGGTGGTGGTGATAATGATGAGGGATGATGATAATGATGATCATGCCAAGGACCATGTTGATGATGATCATGATAACGATGATGATTGTGGTGGTGATGATGATGATGATAACGACGATGAACATGATGATCATGCGAATGACCATGTTGATGAAGACCACAATGATGATGACGACGACGATGATGATGAGGATGAGGATGATGAGGAGGATGATGATGATGATGAGGAGGAGGAGGAGGAGGAGGCCGAACAAAATGAACAGAGAGGTGAGGTCCATTTGCTGAAATGCTACTACTTTGATAAACTGACTTGATGTGACTTTGGCAGATTCACCTTGAAGTTATCTTGGCGTGTTCCTTCTCTGAATCACGAACACAGATAATGACGAGAGTTTTCGAAAGATCGATAACAAGAGTAAAATCAATAGTAGTGAAGGTAAATGAAAAAATATATATATATATAAATTTATATATAAATGAATCGAATAACATAAATCATTAAAAAAAGATGGTGTCATTAGCTGTTGGTGGAGCAAAATGTCCACCAGATGGCAGATAGGTTATGCGTGATAAGATGAAAGCTTGAATAAGATATTGTGCACTCCTGCCATAACACGCATCCCGAATTAAGAACCAGAGTGAGTTTGGAACTAAGAGCAAATAAAAGCTGAACATTGATCTGGTAGCTGAATGTATATATGTGTATGTATGAGTTCGTGTGTGTGCCTGTGTATGTGGTACGTGTGTGTTTTAGTTAAAACTTATAATACATAGCACCATATAATAATAATTTTACCAAGTGTATGCCCGATATTGCAGCAAAATTTACCATGATAATTCTTTTAAAATATACGTGCAGTTCAAATCAGGCAACCTTCTTTGAGAAGCGGGCCGCATGAGCCATAGCTCATCATCAGGCAGACCACATTACTAAATAAAGTCAAGGCAACGTTTTGTTAGTCGTCGCAGTTTGCCTATGACAGGTTTAAATATGGTGTAGAACGACACAATCTATAGGGGCAGACAGAGTAAATATTTAATCTAAATTATTTCATTAATTAATATTTCGTCAAACACTCATTAGTGTGGAAGAAAAGATAAATTGTGCCCTATTTTCTGCTATTTGTGGCAACTGTTTGCCGTTTCAGACAGAGCAAAACATGAGTCGTGAGAATAATCTTTACAAGAATTCTTTTAAGCTAATCTCAGTATTCCCGCATTTATCAATGTGCTTTGTCTCCCTGTATCAGAGGAAAGAAAAGCTAGTACGTCATCGAGAAACAACCAGGTGCAGGGGTTTTCACGGGAGTCTATATTGCTAAACTTAATTGATTTCCTGGGGTCTCACTCCATTTGTAGGCTGGCCTTGACTCCTTCTTGAATTCCTCCACACAGCTAAATATTTAATTCTTTATTGTCCACAAGGGGCTAAACATAGAGGGGGACAAACAAGGACAGACAAAGTGACTAGGTCGATTACATCGACCCCAGTGCCTAAATGGTACTTATCTAATCGACCTCGAAAGGATGAAAGGCAAAGTCGACCTCGGCGGAATTTGAACTCAGAACGTAGCGGCAGACGAAATACCTATTTCATTGCTACCCACAAGAGGCTAAACACAGAGAGGACAAACAAGGACAGACAAACGGATTAAGTCGATCCCAGTGCGTAACTCGTACTTAATTCATCGACCCCGAAAGAATGAAAGGCAAAGTGGACCTCGGCGGAATTTGAACTCAGAACGTCACGGCAGGCGAAATACCGCTAGGCTTTCGCCCGGCGTGCCAACGTTTCTACCAGCTCGCCACCTTCCACCTTTCACACAGCTAAACATTGTTGTTGGTTCAGTTATAGATGGCCTGGCCATGAAACAAACAGTATTAACATAATTACCAGTAACTGGTCATTTTTTTTTTGTTTTTTTTTACCTAACTTCGTAAATTTTGTAAGAAAGACATGAACCGTAGCATACACAAAGACAAAATAGGCCCAAAAACACAACATTTCCTTAGTAATAATAACATTTCAGACTGCTCAGTTTCTTAATGAAGCAACAGTTAAATATTCTAGTTATATTATGTAATATACACTGTGTTTTATCTCTTAGATACATAAAAGAATAATTTTCACAGCTGCGTCTAATGTTGCGACAAAATATCGACAATTAAGCTATGTAAATAAATGTGCAAGTAAACACTTAAATATACCGGAGGAACACACGATTAATATTAGTAAATATCAAAATAATTATCTAATTACAATTACTACATAATAGTCATTAACATTAATTTTCATCGAGGGAAATCGTCTGTGCAATCTACTCGTTAATTTCTTTTAGACACATTTCGTTTGGATAGTCTGAAAATAAAGAAAAAAAATCACCGGTACTATATCATCACCTTTAAAAAAGAATTCATCGCCTTTGCCTACGAAATTTATGATGGCCGAAAATTATTATAAATAGTGGGTAGGCGCATACTATCTCTTTTTTAATCTAATGTTGAGTAGTAAATGTGAAGGAGCATGGCTCAGTGGTTAAAGCGTCGAGCTTACGATCATGAGGTTGTGAGTTCGATTCCCGGACCGGGTTGCGTGTTGTGTTCTTGAGCAAGACACTTTATTTCCCGTTCACTCAACTGTAGAAATGAATTGTGACGTCACAGGTGCCAAGCTGTATCTGATGTTGCCTTTCCCTTGAATAACACTGGTGGCATGGAGAGGGGAGGCCGGTATGCATGGGCGACTGCTGGTCTTCCATAAACAACTTTGCCCGGACTTATACCTCGGATGGTAACTTTCTAGGTGCAATCCCATGGTCATTCATGACCGAAGGGGGTCTCCCGAGTAGTAGATGTACAAAACAATGTTAGAAGCATCTTTAAGTAGATATCTGTTTTAGTATCTGCTAGTATGGATCGTGTTGTTCCTATATACATGTAATTATATAATAGCTCACATGCACACACAAATACACAAATATTTCTTTGTATGTATGTGTGCGTGAGTGTGTCTGTCTGTCTGTATCTATCTATCTATGTATGTATGTATGTATGTGCGTACGTGCACATGTGCAAAACTCTTACTACGATATGGTACATTATAATCTTAGTTTGTAGCATATCAAGGCTAAAAAATGCACATTCGTCTCAGCACAACATTTGAAACTATGGATGTGCACAAAACAAACGGGGGAGCAATTACACATGACCAATTGCTTGTTGACTGCTCTTTCATATACACACGTATTCTGACATCAAAGCAAATTAGCATATGTTTGGGGATATAGTTACTAATGCATTCCCAAACCACAACACATCTCGTGAGCAGAAATAGAAGTAGAATCCCGAGAGAGTGAGAAAACACTAAGAAAATGAAAAAATTTAATAAACATGATAATGGACTAAAGTATCACTACCAGCAGCAGCAGCAGCATCAAAAGTAAAATAGCAATAACAACGCCGGAATCGACAAAAATATCATCTTCAACCGCCTGAAAATTATCATCAACAACGAAAGGCCCGTGGAGGGAGATTTTGCCAGTTATAAAACTAAGCGCAGCACCAAAGTTCTTTATATGTCAAAAAAAGCATTGGGGCCGCTCTTTCACCCAGTGGTTCACTAGTTGATGGAAACAATATTCTCCACAATATCGGCAAATAAAAGTAGATGGATTCTACAGAAACAATACTACTTCATGTTCATTATTAGGGATTATTAGTGTAAACAAACCCCCAACTTCTCATGTTTGTCATAAATTTTAAAACACCTTGAATATCATAACAGTAATAAATAAAATTAGACACTTCTCAACAATAGGTCTCAATAAATTCGGTATAAAGGTATACCGAAGCTAGTTTACATCTCCTATATCTAATCTCTCTAAAATATTGCTACACGCGCGTTATGTACTTGAACATTTTATACTCACAGTTTTCGAAAAGGGATATGAGTCCCTTGTAATAAAGTACCAACTGATCTTCATGTAATTAATTGAAAACGTTTGAGAGAGTGGTGAGATTACAGATATCTAACTTACGGAAAAACAGCTATACCTTAAATCCCAACCAGCATGATTTTTAATGAAGCAAAGACTACTTAACACAGCTCCAACAATTCTATAACGACATTGTCAGTGTTTGAGTAGTAAATGTGAAAGAGCATGGCTCAGTGGTTAAAGCGTCGAGCTTACGATCATGAGGTTGTGAGTTCGATTACCGGACCGGGCTGCGTATTGTGTTCTTGAGCAAGACACTTTATTTCACGTTGCTCCAGTTCACTCAACTGTAGAAATGAATTGTGACGTCACAGGTGCCAAGCTGTATCTGATGTTGCCTTTCCCTTGAATAACACTGTGTTTGAGTTTGAAGCACATTAACTTTAGTAAGTTCCTCAACAGATTTTGCTGTAACATTCTATTGAAAATTCTATCCAAAATTGGAGTCAAAGTTCTCAGAAAATTTTGTCGCTAGATTAAATGCTTCCTGGTTGGCAAATCCAAATATGTTGTGATCGAGTGAATCCGCCCGGAAATTATTAGTGATATCTCCCAAGGCAATGTTTTCGGTCCATTTCCCTCCATACTTTACTTAAACATCACAAATATCATTGATAGTAGAATGTTTGCAGGTGATTCTAAGTTTAATAAGGAAATCAGAAGAATAGGTGACCGGCTATATCTCCTGTCTTACTTATATGTTGTGTCAATGAGCGAAACAAAACTGTGTGTTTCTAAAGGAAAGAAATTTTGAGGCTCATCGACTTTGAAGAAGAGGACATGTTTCAAAGACCATAATCTCACACTGCAGGACTTCCAATACTATCATAGCATAATAAATAATTGTCAACAATAATCTCTCAACTGGAGCGCGCACATCAACAATGAAGTCAATATGACACGTACGATACGATCTTGGATACTTAGAACAGATGATCTCGCCTTTCTATTCCGTACATTTGAATATATTGAGGAGCCTCAATATGCATCAACACTCAGGAAAAGGATAAATGATAAATTGCATGATGGGTCTTGGTTACTGGGTTCAGACTGTGTTCTCGCTAACGCCACCGTAAACGCTACTTCATTTCTACAATGGAAAGATATACCACCAGCGTAGACCAAAAGTTGCTTATATCTACTTTTAAAAGTATATGCAGTTACTCTACATTTGTTGAGGGCATGTAATACGACCTCTACAAAAGTCGACTAACAGTGTATAGCTGCATTTTAATAAGAAGCTGTTTTTCTTTACTTTCTTTAGCTAGTCTTACTCTACTCAGTATTATACCAAAGTAAATCAACGAAGGATATAACCCATAACATTCAAACGATATTGACAAATTCCACCTACAAATCCTAGAGAACCATGGACTCTCTGAAATGTTTCGTCCGGCATCACCTCCCAACATGATTGCGTCTATGTGTTTGGCTTAAACGATGGTGCTTTTAAGTTAAACACGGCCAGAGCTCATACTGTCCTGAAATTATATATGTCTGTGAGTGAGTACTTGCACACGTGCGTATATATGAATGTACGCATGTGAGTTTGTGAATGGGTACAGGTTTGCTTACATGTGCATTATATAGATAAATACACACACACACGCATATATATATTATATATATATATATATATATATATATATATATATATATTATATATATATATATATAAACTTTCATCATTAACTGATTGTGTGCATTCTATAGTCGATTAAAATCTACTACAATTATATTTATTTATTTCTGGGGGGGGGGGTTCATCTAATTATTGTAAAAAAAACGTTTGCAGCCAATAGCAGGTAAATTCGCTTTCTAATCTGACAGGAGATTTTCAACAATTTCTCGCTTGCCTACTTAAAAAATCTTGACAGCCAAGCAGCAGAATCAAAAGTAAGATCCCATACTTCAGTGATTTTATTGATGGCATCGAGAACGGCAATAAGAAAGATGGCGGTGACGATTGTGGTAGTGGTATTTGTGGTGATGGTGGTGGTCGGAGTCATCGTGATTTTGATGGTAATTGTGTGGTTGTTGATGATGATGATGATGGTGAGAATATTAACACAGCCCACAAATTTTCACTGGAAAGCACAGTCGATTAAATTAATACCAATAATTGGTTGTCACTTTGTTAGTGATCCCGGACGGATATAACATTAAAGAACAATTGATGGATTTGATAACAAAATTTGAAAGAAATTATGATAACATTGATAATCATAGTGATTTCTAATTTTGGCACAAGGCCTGAAATTTTAGTGGGTTCGTCGATTACATTGACTCCTGTTCGTAACTTGTGTTTTATTTCATCGATCCCGAAAGGATGAAAAGTAAAGTTGCTCTCAGTAGTAGGAGATGTACCACATGGCATTTTGTCCAACGCACTAGCGATTTTACCAATCCTGGCGAAACTAGCAGTCCTGTAGCCGACCCCATCGACTGCAGAACTTCACTGGCACTTTAACCTGGGGAGGGGGGGGGGTGAAAGCAGGTTTTGAACACAGAGCATAAAGAACCAGAATAAACATCGCAATACATTTCCTCCAACACTTACTCTTTTCTCTTTTACTTGTTCCAGTCATTTGACTCTGACCATGCTGGAGCACCGCCTTTAGTCGAGCAAATCGACCCCAGGGCTTATTCGTTGTAAGCCTAGTACTAATTCTATCGGTATCTTTTGCCGAACCGCTAAGTTACGGGGACGTAAACACACTAGCATCGCTTGTCAAGCGATGCTGGGGGGACACAGACACACACATATATATATACATATATACGACGGGCTTCTTTCAGTTTCCGTCTACCAAATCCACTCACAAGGCTTTGGTTGGCCCGAGGCTATAGTAGAAGACACTTGCCCAAGGTGCCACCGATCCAGGGCCTCATGTTACAATATTTATTTAAACAATAGTATCAACATTCTTTTATAGGACATGTATCGCTAATTTAATTGACCTGGCGCTGGAACTTTTATCAACCGAGCAAAGTTGCCCTTGGTAAGATTTGAACACAGAATTCTAAATGATGAAATGAAATATCATTTACTCATTTACTCATTTACTTGTTTCAGTCATCTGACTGCGGCCATGCTGGAGCACCGCCTTTTAATCGAGCAACTCGACCCCGGGACTTATTCTTTTGTAAGCCCAGTACTTAATTTTATCGGTCTCTTTTGTCGATCCGCTAAGTAACGGGGACATAAACACACCAGCATCGGTTATCAAGCAATGCTAGGGGGACAAACACAGACACACAAACGCACACACGCATATATATATTGGTCGGCCTGACGCTATAGTAGAAGGCACTTGCCCAAGGTGCCACGCTGTGGGACTGAACCCGGAACATGTGGTTGGTAAACAAGCTACTTACCACACAGCTACTCCTGCGCCTATCAGAGCATGTTTTTCTTCATACGCTCAAATTTCCACAGTAAAAAAAAAGTCTTGTTTTCCTTTAATCTATGGTTTTTATAGTCCTTTGAGCATTCTTTCAATTGACATCTTTTGAACTTGTATGCCTCTTCTTTTCTTCATATGTAGTCCCTCGCTGCAGTGGTTTCAAGCCTTGTTTGGGACAAAGCCGTTAAAAAAAAAACTATTTACAACCAGGTCACTGAACAGAAATGTGTTTTGTTGTTGTTATTATTGTAAAAAGATATTTCCATGATACACTGGACCTATGTCTAGGATTTGCATCTTTTCTGGAACTGTGAAATTTCTTCACTTTTAACAGTAATAACAGTCTAAAAGCTTTATGTTACATTATCACACTCACCTATGTTTCTGTTTTCTGAAACTTCATTGTCATTTGTTAATATATGGGAGGTCAAAGGGAGCAAGCTGGTTGAATTGTTGGCATATCGGGAAAAGTGCTCAGCGACATTTTACCCTCCTTACGTTTTTAGTTGAAATTCCGCCGAGGTCGACTTAGCTTTTTCAACCTTTCGGGGCCGATAAAATAAGTATCAATTGAGTACGGTAGTCGACGTAATCGATTTACTCCGTTCCCCTGAAGTTGCTGGCCTTGTTCCAAAATTTGAAACTAATATATGGAAGGAAACAAACTTTCACAGTCTTGAACTCACGATTTATCATTGAAGTTCTTTTTATTCTCTCATTTTAGACACCTGTAAACGTTTTACTAAACTGACTTAATTAATCACTGTTTGACAATCTTTAAATGTCACATTGTTTATGTCTCATATGACTCTCAAACCTTTATCTTTTCTGCCGTTAATCAATATTATTGTCTGTGAACATATATTTACTCTGATAATTCATATCGATCCACACGCCGCAGTACTTACGACACGCGGAACAATACAAATATCACTATTCAGTATCAGAGTTCACAGAGTTTATCACAATTCATAGTTCACATTTCCAAGTTCATATGTAACTTAGTTCTGACATAACAGTTTTACAACTCTAAGTTTCTGTGGCACAGATTTTAACGTCGTAATAATGCATCACGATCTTTACACGACAACTTTCATATATCAGAGTCACACCGTCTTTGTCGAAAAGAACAGTTTTTATATGAATAATACACAATAAATTTGTGGCTAACACAGTCAACTTAGATATACAAAGCAGACATAATATAAAATATTGGTAACACACATAAGTTAGGCGTGTGATAAAAATTTAAAGAAGAAAATAAAGAGAATATTGAATTAGTGTTTGTTGTTTAATTTTAGTTTGTCACTGATTGAGTAGAGCGTTGACAAAATGTTTCTGCCAGGATTAGCTGATTTACCCCATTTTTGCCTACCGTCTTCAAAGATGAAAGACACTTAGCCTGATATATACAAAAAAAAGATTATGGTACGATCTCAAGGGAATTTGACTGGTAATTGTAATAGACGGAACCTTGATGAAGGTTCCGGATTAGAGAAAGCGAGAGAGTGCAGAGAGACAGACAGAGAAAGTAATACATAGACAGGTCATTCACATTTGAACATATTTGTTTCTTCATTGCCCACGAGGGGCTAAACATAGAGGGGACAAACAAGGACAGACAAACGGATTAAGTCGATTACATCGACCCCAGTGCGTAACTGGTACTTAATTTATCGACCCCGAAAGGATGAAAGGCAAAGTCGACCTCGGCGGAATTTGAACTCAGAACGCAACGACAGACGCAATACCACCGCTAAGCATTTCGCCCGGTGTGCTAACGATTCTGCCAGCTCGCCGCCTTTCACATTTGAACATATTAACACCTGTTTATGTCAAATAAGAAGCCAGCTTTTAGAGAATCGGCAGTGACTTCAATTCATAACAATTATATGTTGAAGACTATAAATGGAGATGAGTTCGTAAGTTGTTAGGAGGAAAACTATAACGTTTCAAAATTAACTTGAACCTGAGAGAGTTGACTAAGTTTCTCTCTCGAGCAAATATTCACTAGCGAAACATCAATATTCTTTTCTCTCTACGATGTACTAACCGATGCAAAACTTCACTTTTTATATGAACTTTGTTACTTATAGAATACTACAGTGAAGTATAAACTAACTATACTACAATGAAGTTTCCATTATGCCATGCATTAACTGTACGGCATTAAGGATTCTATTATACAACATATAACTTTTTACGTGTCCACTATATCAAATATTAATTGTACCATGCTTGTTTCCACTATACCATACATTAACTGTACCACACTGAGGTTTCCATAATAGTATCTATTAAAGTTTCCACTATACCAAATATGAGGCTGAAGTTGTCCCTGGTTCATGTATTACACTGAATTTTCCACTGCCATAATCCCAACAGTTTTCAATTCACTCTCTCTTTTACTCTTGTTTCAGTCATTTGACTGCAACCATGCTGGAGCACCACCTTTAGTCGAGCAAATCAGCCCCAGGACTTATTCTTTGTAAGCCTAGTACTTATTCTATCGGTCTCTTTTGCCGAACCGCTAAGTTACGGGGACGTAAACACACCACCATCGGTTGTCAAGCGATGTTGGGGGGACAAACACACACACACAAACACATACACACATACACACACACACATATATATATATATATTATATATATATATATATATATATACGACGGGCTTCTTTTAGTTTCCGTCTACCAAATCCACTTACAAGGCTTTGGTCAGCCCGAGACTATAGTAGAAGACACTTGCCCAAAGTGCCACGCAGCAGGACTGAACCCGGAACCATGTGGATGGTAAGCAAGCTACTTACCACACAGCCACTCCTGCGCCTATTGTAGAAGATTTAGAAGCTTTCACAATACCGTACACATTGTACAACCTGTAAAGTTTCCGATGCACATTTATATCCATTTATACCGCATATTACAACGGATTCTTGCTTTCACACGTGTTAAGTGTACCTTTTTGTTTACTACCCACAAGGGGCTAAACACAGAGGGGACAAACAAGGACAGACAAACGGACTAAGTCGATTACATCGACCCCAGTGCGTAACTGGTACTTATTTAATCGACCCCGAAAGGATGAAAGGCAAAGTCGACCACGGCGGAATTTGCACTCAGAACGTAGCGGCAGACGAAATACCGCTTAGCATTTCGCCTGGCGTGCTAACGATTCTGTCAGCTCGCCACGTGTTAAGTGTACTGCATTGCTATTAAGTCCAGGAGGTGTTATTAAGTTAGACATGGCCTGGGCCAATACTGGCCGAAACCTATCAAAGTATCAACGTATATATTAAGCATAAGTTTCCTCTATGCTATGCACTACAGTAACATTTTCCATTCTACCGTGTATTAATTGTTCTGCAAAGAAATCTAAAATATATCGTATATTAATGGCTTTTACTGTTTTGTTTTACAGTTTTTCGCGTTGCTCCTTTTAATGCTGATTGTCTTGATGATTGGAGGAATAATAGCGTACGTTTTTCGGGGAGAGGTGAGTACCAACACTTGAGAGTTTCTGCTTTTTTCACACGTTTATATACACAAAAATGTATTAATATATTTCAATAGAGAAACACAGTCACATGCTTTCTTATTTGTCGCTCTAATTCTGTATTTATCTCTATCTATAGTTGTACTTTTTGTGCGTGAGTGTGTTTGTTTTATGCATAATTATATATATATAATCGCAGCGTGGAAGGTGTTTGTAAGCCATTTAAGAAACACACAAAAGCCGTTCGATTCACTTCAACATTCAAGTTTAATTTGTCAAAATATTTTCTTCGCTTTAAGACCGCGACCTGTTCACTGACAAAAATCCGTACTGCATACTTTCTCAGATGCAGCACGGATTTTTGTCAGCGAACAGGTCGCGGTCTTAAAGCGACGAAAATATTTTGACAAATTAAACTTAAATGTTGGAGTGAATCTAACAGCTTTTGTGAGTTTCTTAAATGGCTTACAAACACCTTCCACACTGCAATTATTTCCGTTTCAGCACACGATTTCAGATCAAATCACTTGCTATGCAAGTACATCTCCTATATATATAGTTAATCCAAACAAGAAAGCTAAAAAAAAAACAACGCGAGGACGTGGAACAAATATAGTATTATTGAACGCTCAGGAAAGAAGGAAAGAAAGAGGGTTTAACGTTTCGAGCGGAGCTCTTCGTCGGAAACATAGAAGGAAAGATCCAGAGAAGGGAAGACAGAGGGGAAAAAATCGCCAACGGTACACACGCGGTCACATTTTATATATACATATATATATATATATATTATATATATATAATATATATATATATATATATATATATATACATACATATATATATATATACATACATATATATATATGCTATTTATTACTATCGTACAGTTTACAATTTTGTTTATAAATTCCGTTTCCTAAGCATATTTCGGTAGTTAGAAACGGAGAGTTGTGTGATAATCCCGATGAGAAATAAATAACACTTGTCCGTTTTATCATTAGTAAACAAGCTGCCGGAAATTATTTCATCTTATCACGAGACATAATTTATATTCTTTTAGAACATATAAATTTTATTCCATATGTATATATATAAACACATACGAGATAGTATCAAAAGGCTCCAGAACTAGTTATGTTTAATGAAAAATAACTTATTTACCAAAGTTTTCAACATTATCTCTTACGATATAATCACCTTGGAGAGCTATACACCGGTCCCAGCGATCCTGCCACTTTTGGAATCCGGTTTGGAAGTGGTTTTCCGTAAGCGAGTCAAGGACTTTCTGCGATTAGCTGTGGATCTCGACAATGGTGTTAAAACGGCGACCTTTCAGCTGCATTTTCATCTTGGGGAAGGGATTGGAAGTCCGTAGGTGCTAAATTTGGTGAATAGGGCAGGTACGAAAGCGATGATACAATGTTGCTTTTGGCGAGAGGCACTCGAGTGAGGAGAGTTCGGGTACAGGGTGCATTGTCGTTGTGAAGAATCTGATCGTTCGTACTCCACAGATCTGGTCACTTTCACCGAATGTTCTCCCTCAAACGCTTCAACACGTCGCAGTAGGGGGCGAATTCTCGATTCACAATACCACATCTCAGGGGGTGACGCTCGTGGCAACTTTTCCAGAACGCTCATCGTCTTCCAGTGATGTTCTTCCTCTTTTCAAGCGCCGTATTACTCGAAACATGACGGTTATTCCAACCTCTAACTCGACTAACCTTTTATATATAAATGTATGTATATATATATATTATACGTGTGTATGTATATATGATATTGTAAATGTTATATATCATTTAAATGCTAAAAGGACTTCTTAATTACCTTATACACGTGTGTGTGTTTACATACGTACTTATTTCTAAACACACGCGCGTGCGCGCGCGCACGCACGCACACACACACACACACACACCACACACACATATATATATATGTAATGTGTATTCATATATGTATTCATAAACACACACACAAGCACACACACAAACACAGACACCTATATATATGCACGTGCACATACAAAAATGCCTACATATGTGTGAGTGTGTGTATATGCATTCGCAAGGCTCTGTGTGTGTGTGTGTGTGTGTCTGTGTGTGTGTGTGTGTGCGTATGTGAATTGAACTCTATCCTGTTCTAGCGTGTGCATTTGGTATTGAGGTCACACGTCCCCAAGGAGTTTCTTCTACGAATCGAAATAGTGGCAATCAGTTGCTCATCTCGGATCCTCATTAACTTGAGTGTTAAAGCAAAACAAATTAAGGTTCAATTATTTTTACGTACACAAAATAGATTATTACTGCGGTGATAATGTGATTTCTCCGTGCACACTGTCGAATTTGGAATGCAAATGCAACAAATATCTTCAGATACCACATACAATATTGATCGAACGTCACCCCACCTACGACTGTCGTATGCAACATGTCACTGAAAAGTATTCAGATCAATAAATTATGGTGTTGTTTAAGCATCATAGAGATTTGATAAGACCAAGTAAATCGAGGCTGTTATGAATCTTTAAATCACACGATATACTACATACAGGTGCATATTCTCTAATGAGTTTAGTATGTCACTAAGGAGAGTCTAAGGTAAATCGAAATATTGTGATCTAGTTATTCACCACTGGCTTTCAAGACATTAATATTTCAATGAAAATAACTTAATTCTATGTTTACCTATACAAAATAGACTGTTGTAGTTAAATATGTTTCTTCTAATTTAGAGTAGAATGGCTTCTGTCGGGTTCACTTTCATACAGCACGCAACATGAAGACGAAAGCTGCTGTTGATCCAAGTTTCCGCTGATGGTTACTTAGCTTTTATGGAGAATATTGCATACAAAGAAAGTTAGTCATTAAGCTAAAAGAAAATATAACCAATTACTAACGGTGGGTATCATAATGTAAAGGCGGCGAGCTGGTAGAAACGCTAGCACGCCGGGCGAAATGCGTAGCCGCATTTCGTCTGCCGTTACGTTCTGATTTCAAATTCCGCCGAGGTTGACTTTGCCTTTCATCCTTTCGGGGTCGATAAATTAAGTGCCAGTTACGCACTGGGGGTCGATGTAATCGACTCAATCCGTTTGTCTGTCCTTGTTTGTCCCCTCTTCGATTAACCGGACTGTAGTCTTCATATTTAATTACATATTTCTTGGTTAAGTTCAAACATGCTTAAACATGAGACTCAAAGTTACCATTTATACTTCCAATATCTAATCGCATAGATATATTTGGATTTATTCAAACGTTAATTCATCTACAACTATAAGTCTTGTTCCGATCCTGGCCCAGCCAATGTTAAATAATGGAATTATTTCGCGTTAGAAGAGAATAAGGTTTAATGTTTCGGACAAGGGCTTTTCAACCGAGAAGAGTATATATCAACCGCATAGATGGTAGGGAAGATTAAGATAAAGAAAGTGTTCAATTCTTGGAACAACTAGAATGATTGAACATCTTTCTTTATGAATTGTATTTCTGTCCAGTCTTAAAACATCAATCTAAACTTTAATGAAGATCATCTGCTGATAAAAATGATGCCACATCAACAGAAAAAAATAGAGGTGGTTGTTGTTGTTTAACCCCAGGTCAATACAGATCGAGCAGAACTACAACCAAAGCATCACAATAATCACCGTCCCATCTATTTTAGCCCCACTTCAGTGCACGCTATTCCATTTATTTCATTCAGATAGAATATCTGAGACCACATTCGTCCAAGATATTCAAGCCATGACCTCTGTCTTTCGTAGGGATAGTGTACCACGGACTACATTATTTAATGTATCACTTTTTAAGGCGGTGAGGTATGATTTAAGGGATATTTGACGGCTTGATTCCTAACATCTCAGAGGCAACGTAGATGCTCACTTCATTGGCGCACGAGCAAAACAGACAAATTGATGCTCTTTTCTGAATCATACACATTCATAGAAAGGGTTTCCCAGATTTTGTGGCATATATAATCCACCTCCAGCGGGACGCCAGTCTGTTACAGGAATACTTATTTTTGATAGCTGAGGGAACTGGAGGAACGTGAAATGAAGTTGTTTGCTTAAGAACTCAACTCACCGCTCCGCCTAAGAATCGAAACTGCAATCTCACAATCATGACTGCAACACCCCTAATCACTTCGGCTAGAGTGGCAAGTTAACCTGAGATTATTTAATCTACTTCCTTTTTGAAGTCTGTAAAGTTGTAGAATAAAATGGATTGGGGGTTGGCAGTACAGGTACAACAGTACTTATTTATGTTCGCGTTGTGACTCTGATTCCCGCCTAGGTCAATGTTTTTCTATTCTTATTCTAAAGAACGATAAAGGCGGCCACCTTACAGAATTGTTAACATATCGAGCAAAATGTCTAGCGGCATTTCGTCCATCCTTATGCTCTGAGTTCAAATTCCGCCCAGGTTGACTTTGCCTTTCCTCCTTTCGGGGTCGTAGCATAAGTACCATCTGACAAACGAGGGTCAATGTAATTGACTTACCCCCATCTCGAAATTGCTGGCCTTGTGTCAAAATTTGAAACCAATTATACAAAGTTTTTTAAGGTCGATAAAATCAGCACCATCACCAACTGGGAGTCAATGTAATCGAATACTTCCCCAACTAAATTTTCAGACCTTGCGCTTATATATGAAAAGATTATCTTAGAGGTAGATAAAATAAATAGCAGCGATGATTTATAGACGAGTATTAGCCTACTCGCAAACTTACCACTTAACAAAATCTATGGGAATAGCAACCAAATCTCTTTCACATCACATTCTATTGGGTTGTCCGGAAAGTTCGTGCCGATCTATAGTAGCTTACATTTCGACTTATTTTAGAACATGGTTGAGTCCATAAAATAGGATTTGATTACACCTCCATTTAGAGCACAGTTTAAGCTATCTTTTCGTCGAAAAAGGTTTATGTTCCTATAACCTGTGTTAATTCTGTAACCATTTAAAATGGAAGATAGGAAAGTTCATTTTTGGCACTTGATGCTTTGAGAAACAGACAAAAATTGCTGCAGCTTGGCTGGGATGTTCACCAGATATTGCTCCTTCGGATTTCCACTCATTCATGTCTCTGCAGGATAGTCTTAATGGTAAAAATTTCAATTCCTTCGATGGCGTAAAAAGATACCTTGATGAGTTCTTTGCCATGAAACCACCTCAATTCTGGGAAGAGGGTATTTTCGAGTTAATGGATATATGGAGACGCATTGTGCAACAAAATGGTTCATATTTGGTTGATTAAAAATGTAATGGCAAGTATTTATTGTCCTTTTTCTTTCCTTTAAAAATGGGCACGAACTTTCCGGACAACCCGATACTTTCTTAAGCAAAGAAGGTTATATTCATTATTGTAATCTGAAGTACAAATAGATTCAATCGTTACACCTTGAACGATGCTTTAATCACAGACCTGCTTGATCAGCGTTGACCATGGGCTAAATAATAACAAAACACCATCATTGTTTTATTACAGTGAAGATATAAACCCAACAGCTTATATGATAAATCTGCAGAAGTATTTTATATTTACTTTGCCAATTAAATATGAATCATAAATCAAAATAATCACCAATGGAATATGTGATAAGAACGATCGACTGACAGCAATTGTCTGTATGTATATTAAAAGTATAAAGCAATAAAGTTTGTGCAATAAATCTTTCAATGTAGTGGATTCATATTCTTAACTCCGGAGTAAAACTAATGTGAAACATCATAAAATACAAAAATGTCCTAATTAAATTAATATACAAGTAATTTAAAGTTTCTGCACAGATATGATAATTAATAATCACTACACAAACTCAAACACACAAAAAAACACACTTATGCGTTTATCTATGGCTTGGGTGCTTGTGTGTGTGCATGTGTGTATGTGCATGTGTGTATATGTGTATGTACATGTATGTGTGATTGTATTTTTAAAGCTGCATATTAAATCATCTAATTA
>NC_043000.1:129640616-129655616 GCF_006345805.1 Octopus sinensis | reverse complement strand
TATATGTTTGTGAGCTAGGGCGGCGAGCTGGCAGAAACGTTAGCACGCCGGGGCAAAATGCTTAGCGGTATTTCATCTGCCGTTATATTCTGAGTTCAAATTCTGCCGCGGTCGACTCTACCTTTCATCCTTTCGGGGTCGATAAACTAAGTACCAGTTACGCACTGGGGTCGAAGTAATCGACTTAATCACTTGTCTGTCTTTGTTTGTCCACTCTATGTTTAGCCCCTTGTGGGTAGTAAAGAAATAGGTATATGTTTGTGAGCATATGGGGCGGGGGCGATATCTCAACCTAACTCCTCCTGTTCCCCCTCTGGCCTGGTACCTATCGGATATTTAAATTTAGTCACTGCTTGTTTGTAACTTGCAGTTCCTTTTCAACTGTCTCACAATGCGTTTGCTTATCATTCTTGCCTCGTGAGGTGCATCTACTGATTGCACCTACAGTGTGACGTCATGCATTACTGAATACTGAAACATACGTAACAGATGAAATAAAGGTGCGCATCAATCATACGTGTGTGTGTATGTATACATTTATCTGTATGTATATAAATGTACAATAAAATTGTTTAAATGAAAGAGAAATATTTCATTAATGTATGTGCGTGTGTGTGTACGAGTGTCTTACCACTTGAATAGAATTTTGAAAAAAAAAATGAATATAATTATATTACTGTTGTTGTTGTTCTTCAGTCTTGAAATCTCTATTGGTTTTGGTGTTGTTATATGAAAGTTCACTGTATTATTTCTATGAAGAAAAAATGTCATAGAGCTTTGATCAATAACATGAAATATAAATGGCAATATGTAATGAGAAATGAGAGAAGAAACTGAAAAAGAGAGAGTAAACATGAGTAAAAGGAAGAACGACAGAAAGAACGAATGAAAAGAATTTTAGAATATAAAAGAAAGTTTTTTAAAAATTGTAAAGCGGATCATGAACAATGAATATAAGATATAAATCGAGAAATCAAAGATGAAGAGTAAATATCACCGTTTATATCGACACTGAATTGCTGTCTTTATATGGAATTCTTGAACGAAGTACAACGATGAGGATATAGATTTGTATAAAGAACATATTATCTCTACCAAAGATCAGCAACTTCTGCTGAAATCGTCCACTCTTGATTCCTGACATTTGCCCATGGCTTCCATATATATATATATATATATTATACATTTTTTTCTTGATCTCTCGGAATCATAAGGCTGGTTACCCGTTTTTTGTAGCGTATAAATATATAAGACAGAGATCACAATAGTCACCCTCAATCGGACGCCTGTTTATAATAGGGTTGTCAGTCATCACAGTTTTAAGGGAAAGAGACAAGTGGATTACGTCGACACTGGTAATCAACTGCTATTTTATTTTATCGACCCCCCACCCCCACCCCAAGGAATGAAAGGCATTGTTGATCTCAGCGGGATTTGAACTCAGAACGTAAAGAACTGGAAGAAATATCGCTAAGTATTTTGTCCGACGTGCAAACGATTCGGCCTGCTCGCTACCTTATATTATACAATAGCTTGCATTGTAAAATAAAAACATTCCCGAGTATCCCTCCACTGCATTTCCATAACTAACAGTACTTATCGTTTCTATTTTACAAACTCCAGTCATTGGTCGGCGGCCATGCTGGGGCACTGCCTTGAAGGGTTTTAGTATATATATTTGTTTATAAAGTCTTGAACATATTCTATCAACGTTTCGGAGCCGTGAACATAACATCATAGTTAATAAGCGGTGTGAGGACAAACACATACATACGTACATACATACATAATACATACATATATATATATATATATATATTATATATATATATATATGTGTATATATATATATATATATATATATATATATATATATATATGCATGCATACAAATATATATATATATAATATATATATATATATATATATATATGCATGCATACAAACATATATATATAATATATATATGCATGCATACAAACATATATATATATAATATATATGCATGCATACAAACATATATATATAAATATATATATGCATGCATACAACATATATATATATATATGCATGCATACAAACATATATATATATATATATATATATACACATATGCATACATATTATACAGGATGGAACATAAGAATCTCCCACATTTTGAATGGATATATAAAAAAATACAACTATCTAGAAAAAGAATAAATGATATTTCTAAAAACGTACATAAAAAGTAGTTTTGCTTTAATGGGTTTTTAAAACTATATCAGACAAATGGCGGCCATTGTTGGCAATACATTGATGGAGTCGTTGCCAAAAGTTCTTCATTACTCTCCTTGTCATCTCAGGTGGAATTTCATCGATTTCCTCTCTGATCCTTTCTTTCAAATCCGCAAGAATTTAAACTAGGGCTTTAAAATAGTGACCTTGCGGCCACCCTACGTCTCTCCTTAAAGAGATCAAACTTCCAGGAAACATTCCTCTCAACACTCCGAGCGAACATCGTGCTGTGTGAGCTGTGGCCCCGTCCTGTTGCAACCACATATATTCTGTATCCAAATCGTCCAGTTTGGGGTGCAGAAAGCCTCCAACGTTTCAACGTACTGGCCGGAGGTAACTGCTACTGTTGCACCACCTTCTTCAAAAAAATACGAGCCGATCACACCAAAGTCGGCAACTGCATATCAAACAGTAGCACGAGGAGAGTGAAGAGATCATTGATGGAGTTCATGAAGATTATTTTCGGCCCAGTAGCGAAAATTATGTTTGTTTACGGCTCCATTGATATGGAGGTGAGACTTCATCGGTACTCAGAACAGCTGCAGCGGGAACTTGTTCAAGAATATTCGCATATACGGCTCTGCAGTTATGATCTGTCTCAATTAATTCTTGAACCAATAACATTTTGTAGGGATGCTGTTTGAAATGCATGATCCTTCTTGATATCCCAAGGGCTATGCTTACAAACGGAACGCTTTGGCGATTACTTAATGAATGCTCTTACTGTCATATTTTCTAGAGTTCTAACTGTCCTAAGTCTGTCAGGTAATTTTTTTTTAGGGTGGATTAAAAATTCAGAAATTCAGTGCAAAGTCTTTTTCCGATCTGGTAGCGATACATTTGGACCGAGCGAAAAGCGTTTACGGAACGCTCGCTGCATCGCTACTACAGATCAGTTATTTTTATAATGAGAAATAAATTTTTATAATAATTGACGCAGAAAATAAGAATGATAGATCCTACCAGGCTGGACGAGACCTGTCCTGCCTCTCTACCACCACTACAGCCCGCATAATTCCCACTCCAAATGTGGGAAATCTTAATGCCCAACCTTGTATTTGTAGGTTTCCAACTTTCCGAGATGGAATTAAAATTGTTTGAGCCATTTGTAATTCCAAATCTAAAGTAGATAAGTGATTAGGATAATGTATTCAAAATATGTTCTAACTTGTAAAACATGAACTAAACGGTGCAATAAGATATATAAATAATGAAAGTCAAATTGCTACAGCACATATTCAGAACCGGGTCATGATATCAGTTTACCGTGACTTCATTTTTACTTGTTGTCATTCTCTCTAATTTCATACTAGATGCATATTCATGAGTGCATTCTCAATAATTTGTTTCTGGTAGGATTTACCAACCTTGGAAAATAATGAGCAACAACGTGAACGAAAATGAAACTTAATTCGGTTTGACAACCCCCGACATTTAAATCTAATTTTAATTTATATCTTTTCGAAATTAATAAATATTTAAGTAAAAAATGGAAGTGGCGGTATGAATATCACAACTTGATGATTTCGGTTTCTCAACGGCAAGTATGTGTGGTAGAAAATATATTTACATTAATTTCGAGAAGCCAGTTTCATAAAACAGCATCAAATTCAAACCATAGTTTGCACCCCACTAACTTTTTAATAACAGTTATGAAATAAGTATATCAAATAACGTCTTCTCCATACAGCATAATATATGGGAATATATCTTGGGCAGAATCAAATACAATTCGGATCAGTTACGGACATGAATTTGTCAAACGGTGAGTGAGGGACTAGAAAATGGCAGTTGAGCGAGGGCTCGTACTCTTGGTAGTTAGGTTGAGCCTAGATCAATAGAACTACTTGATTGGCTCTAGTTGGTGGCTCTTCTAGCCAAGGGGGACTGTATCATTCATGTAGTCCTATATTTTGCGCATATTTCATTCCTTGCACGTTTTTTCTTCAGCTAATTTTGCGTACACCCCATCCCCAACACACACACATATACAAACTGTAACCTGTCGTTGTAAGTTTCCTTCATCTGACCCCCTGTACTAAATAAGAGAAGTTATTATTATTAATGAGTGAGAGAGCAGAGTATGACACTGGGGTACAAATATACGAAATCCAGTATACCCATCATGACTGCCCGTCTGATAAGGGTACACTAGGCATATGCATCACAATCATATGGGCTCGACATAGTGATCTCATATCAATATAAACAGCGCATGACTTTGCAGGTGGGGCCCAGTTAGAATTTTCTTCAGATCGAGTAACCCATCCTGCTCAAAAGGTCCTTGAATAAGAGTTGTTTAAGGATGTTAAACTAAACACCCATTTCTCCAGAGGTGTCTTATTCAAACACCAAAGAATTCCTCTCAACACATAGCTATGATGCTCCCCAACACTACTTCTGCTCGTGATCAGGGAAGCACATATCGCCAGCCACGAAGAGACATGATGCTCAACTGGTTAAGTTCAAACAACTGAGAAGCAAATCTGTGGTATTCAACAGAATAGTCCATCTTTTATACCAAGACAAATCAATGTACATGCTAACACTTCCAATCAGTTAACATCAGAACCACTGCGTGGTACTGCATCAGCGTATATTATTATTATTATTATTATTATTATTATCATTATTATTATTGCGGTGAGCTGGCAAAATATTTAGCATGACCGGGAAAATGCTTAACAATATTTCGCCTGTCTTCATGTTTTGAGTTCAAATTCGGTCACGGTCGACGTTATCTGTCATCCCTTCGGGGTTGATAAAATAAGTACCAGTTGATCACAGGAGTCCATGTAATTCGCTTAACCCTACCTTGAAATTACTGGCATTGTGCCAAAATTAGAAACAAATAATCGCTAAGTACTTTTATGTGAGGAACTGGCAGAATCGTTAAGCACACCAGACAAAATGCTCGACAGAATTTGTCCGTCTGAGTTCTGAGTTCAAATTCTGCTAAGGTCGACTTTGCCTTTATCCTTTCATGGTCGATGGAATAAGCACAAGTTGAAGACTTGAGAGCCATATAATCCAATAGGCCCCCTCCTCAAAACTTTAAGGCCCTATGCCTATAATATAAAGAAATAATTACTCAGTATTTTAAGCAAAGAACTATTGAATCTAATGGATAAAAATAGTCACAAAGAGACGAATTGTAGCGTTCCGATGCTGGTTTTCACAAAAGAAATGCTAATGAGGTGAATCACCTTCTCTTAAGGCACAAGACCATATATAATGTTGCAGATATTTTAAAGTAGTGTATGAGATGTAACAGAAATTGTGACATAAAATGAATGTTATACGAAATAAGAAGGGTAAACACGTCGGTCAGATACTAAATACAAGTATATGCCATCAAATAACACTTCGGAAAGTGCAGACTAGCAATATTGCCAAAATGTTCATACCCACGAGAGATAGCAGTCTACACTTGTGCAAGTTATATATATATATATATTATATATATATATATATATATATATATTCAAAGAAATTCCAACTCTGTCTGTTTTTTATGTTTTATTTATATTCTTTATAATATTAATGTAGAATATAAAATATATAGTATAAATAATATATATAGTAAAATGAAACGAAGTATTGGTTGTCTTATTGAATAGATGAAATACTAAATATAAAATATTAAGTGACTATATGCTATATATTCTATATTCTACATTAATATTATAAAGAATATAAATAAAACATAAAAAACAGACAGAGTTGGAATTTCTTTGAATAATATATTTCCCTCCATACACAATCATACAAACCCCTTTTTATTTATTTATTTATATATATATATATATATATATATATATATATATATATTATATATATATATATACATATACGTACGAGCAGAACGCCCCCCGAGCAATGGAAGGTGCTGAATCATATCTGCTGAATAAAAAGCAATCAGTGTTTTTTTCATTGAAAAATAATTAAGCATTCTTTATTTCAATGAAATTTTTGGTTTTGTTAACCGAAGTTAAGGCAAAAAAATGTCTTGAGAAACCAGATAGTCTTTCCTTCCTTCATGCCAAGTATGAACAAAATATCTCTTTTGCATCTTATTTTTTTGGTCTCTTAAATATACTGTATTTTGTAGCATTTTTCAAGCCAGCCGGCTTTTTTTGCGCAATCTGCACGTGCATTTTTCTCGCGTACGCGTAGTATCGATCGCAACAGCTGATGTACTCGCGAGTACAAGTGCACGTTCCCACGGCTTTATCGATTGCATTCTCCCCTGGAATCGATTTTTGTAATTTTTTCAAGACTTATACACGCCCCGATACCGTCGGTACCGACATATCAAATTTGAGCGCAATCGGATGGAGAATGCCCGAGATCCTAGAAGACACGCACAGACAGACAGAATGGATTTTATATAATAATATATATAGTAAAATGAAACGAAGTATTGGTTGTCTTATTGAATAGATGAAATACTAAATATAAAATATTAAGTGACTATATGCTATATATTCTATATTCTACATTAATATTATAAGAATATAAATAAAACATAAAAAACAGACAGAGTTGGAATTTCTTTGAATAATATATTTCCCTCCATACACAATCATACAAACCCCTTTTTATTTATTTATTTATATATATATATATATATATATATATATATATATATATAATATATATATATATACATATACGTACGAGCAGAACGCCCCCCGAGCAATGGAAGGTGCTGAATCATATCTGCTGAATAAAAAGCAATCAGTGTTTTCTTTTCATTGAAAAATAATTAAGCATTCTTTATTTCAATGAAATTTTTGGTTTTGTTAACCGAAGTTAAGGCAAAAAAATGTCTTGAGAAACCAGATAGTCTTTCCTTCCTTCATGCCAAGTATGAACAAAATATCTCTTTTGCATCTTATTTTTTTGGTCTCTTAAATATACTGTATTTTGTAGCATTTTTCAAGCCAGCCGGCTTTTTTTGCGCAATCTGCACGTGCATTTTTCTCGCGTACGCGTAGTATCGATCGCAACAGCTGATGTACTCGCGAGTACAAGTGCACGTTCCCACGGCTTTATCGATTGCATTCTCCCCTGGAATCGATTTTTGTAATTTTTTCAAGACTTATACACGCCCCGATACCGTCGGTACCGACATATCAAATTTGAGCGCAATCGGATGGAGAATGCCCGAGATCCTAGAAGACACGCACAGACAGACAGAATGGATTTTATATAATAAATATATATATATATATATTGTTGCGACATTATGCCAATATCAACACACGCACTGAATCTTACAAACCAGATACAAAGACAGAGTATACACGCGCACGCACACACACACACACACACACACACACACACACACACACACACACATATATATATGTATGAGGGAGAGAAAGAGAGAGAGAGATGCCTATATACAAAAATGCACACATATATATACATCTACAGAGAGAGCAAGGTGGAGGACAAAGAGACAAAGAGAATGAAGTATCTGTTCGTATAGGCTTTCATATGTATTTGCTTGAATATGCATATATCAACATACGTACTGGGTCAAGTTTTGTGAATAACATTCATATATATATAGAGAGAGAGAGATATAGCAATGCCATCACGCTTCAGGACCAGTTACTGCAACAGCCTGGGTTTCAAGGGCCCACGGCTTTTTAATATTCTCCCAAAGAGTCTGAGGAACTTACACAAAGTAGATGTAGGGTTTTTAAATCAAAGCTGGACCTCTTCCGGTCGAGAGTCCCAGATGAACCTACCTCACGGGAAGAGGTGCAAATGAGGGTAGCTATATCAAACTCCATGCTTCACTAAGTGCCACATATTAGAGGAGGCTCTTAGTAATAACAAAACGGCGGTGCATCAGCATGGCCACAGCTCTGAGCTGAAATTAGAGAGAAAGAATAAAAGAAAATTATGTATGTATGTATGTGTATATATATGTATGTATATATATATATACGTGTGCATATGTGCAAAGAAGACGTGCTTCTAGTATACGAAATAACATAAATAGCTAGCTAACAAACTAGATAGATAGATGGGAGATAGATAGATAGATAGATAGATAGATAGATAGATAGATAGATAGATAGATAGATAGATAATTAACTGAAGGTAAATTTATAGAGTATGAAATAGATAGATGGTTAGATAGTTAGATAAGGTATAAGATAGACAAACACGATCATACAGATAAGCAGAAATTTAGAAAGGGAAAGAAATTGAAAGAACGGAACAATGATGCTTAGAGAGCAGTCGAATGCATGGGAAGAATAAACTTTGGCGGCATACCAAGAACAACAATTAAAAAATAAATGTCTCCTACATAACAGCAAAACACAATACCACATAACACATGCCACATATGGATATACATCGACGCATATATGTATATATACATATATATATATAAACATACACGTAGACACACGTGCACATATATACATAAACATGCATGTACACAAACCTGTGTATGTATATATAAATATATTTACATAATCATACATGTACACACACATACATGTATGTATATATATATATATATATATATATATATATATAGATATATATATATATATATATATTATACACGCGCACAAATGCATATACATATAAACATGCACGCACACACATGCATATATATTTATATATTCACATATATATATATATATTATATATATATATATGCGCACTATATAAATATAAGTACACACATAAGAATGTGTCTGTGTGTGTAAAGTATACATACATGTATATATATATATATATAAATTTATATATATATGTGTGTGTGTGTGTACTTATGCGTATAAACCTATGCAGGTGCACAGACATGCACATATGCAGGCACAGACACACACACACACGTGTGTATGTGGACATGCTTATGCATATGTGTGCGTGTGTGTGTATGTATAAGCATATACATGCACACTTATCTGTTTTTCACACACATATACAAAGTAGAAACCAATCTGATTATCTTCCAAGAAAATTTTTATTTTATTTATTTATTTATTCATTTATTCATTTATTTTATTTCGGTTTTTCACATTCCTCCTAGTTTTTCAGCTTCATTCGTCATATTTCTTGCGTGTTTCTTTTTGCTTGTTTCACGAAATAAGAGCGGCTTTTCTTCTAAAGTACACGATGGTGTTTCACCGACATTTGCAGTTTGCCTTAAAACGCGTTTGAATGGCTGTCGTGCATGTTTGCGTTTGTCTATAAACGCATGCGTATGTCTGCTTTGACAGTATATTTCGCATAAGGTGGCGAGCTGGTAGAGAGGTTAGCACGCCGGGCGAAATGCGTAGCCGTATTTCGTCTGCCGCTACGTCCTGAGTTCAAATTTCGCCGAGGTCGACTTTACCTTTCATCCTTTCGGGGACGATTAAACAAGTACCAGTTACGCACTGGGGTCGATATAATTGACTTAATCTGTATGTCTGTCATTGTTTGTCCTCCCTGCATTTAGCCCCTTGTGAGTAGTAAAGAAATAGGTATTTCGTCTGCCGTCACGTTGTGAGTTCAAATTCCGCCGAGTTCGACTTTGCCTTTCATCCTTTCGGAGTCGATAAATTTAGTACCAGTTGCGTACTGGGGTCGATCTAATCGACTGGACCCCTCCCCAGAAATTTCGGGCCTTGTGCCTAGAGTAGAAAAGGATATATTTGTACGTGCATATTTAACACGTTTGTATATTTTCTTGTACGTGCGAGTGTACAGGTTTGAGTGAGAATGTAAATAAATGAGTGAATTGCATGATAAATAAATCTATAAGTTTGTTGTTGTTGCAGCTGCAACTAGTGCAGTTGTTGTTGTCTATTTCTTGTTCATCTTTGAATAGACAGAAGTGTGATCAAAAGTGTTTGAAGCCTGGCCGTCGCTTCTTTTATCAATACAAATGCAGGCATTGCTGTCCGTCTAAGAAGCTCAGAAAACTCCGGTCCAATCCCACAGTGTAGTACCTTGAACAGGCCTTTCATTTTAAACAAGTGCAGTGTGATTTGCGTAAATTTGCCTGCTATTTCTAGCAGCTCAATCCACTACGTAGATATCCCCTTATTGTTTTTGTTTTGTTTTGTTTCTCTAAAATTGTTTGTATCGTGGGTCGTAGGTTGGTGTCGAGTAATTGAGTTTGTAGCCAGGAATGGTTGGCAAAACTACAAAGTAATTTCGAAACTGCCCTAATATCTTCTCTCCAGATAAATTCACAAGGAAATTTTTGTATGTGTGTGTGTTTATGTGTGCATGAGAGGGAGAGAGAGACAGACAGACAGATAGCGAGAGAGGGAGTGGGGAGAACAGACGGGGCAGGGGTGGGTGGCGAGCATGGATGTGTATGTGTGTGAGTGTGCGTGTATAAGTGTCCATCAGTGTGTGTGTGTGTGTGTGTGCACGTGTGAATTTGTGTATGAGGATTGATATTACATTCACGAAAACATAATGTCGTGTAGGCGTCTGAATATTTCTATATGTGACCTTATATATATTGGGGTCAATATCACATATGTTTAGTATACATTGGCATTTAATACAGCCACATAATTCACAGATCACAGACGCATAGGAGAAAAAGTTAAACCCCTGAGATTTGAAATTAAAACAGTAGCTTACGAGTGTATGAAATATCATGGTCAATGGTGAATCATCTTGCCCAACAAATAGCTTATAATCATCTTGTCCAGCAGATAGCTCTCAAGTTTACATTGTCCGACATTGTTATCGCGAATTGTCAATTGCGAGATAATGGGCTTTGGAGCTGCTAGCGACAGAAACGTTATAGTTTTGTGCTACCAAATCTCATTGGTACTTCATTTTCTATTCTGATATATGTGTGTGTATTTGTGTGTAGCTGAATGCGCGTGTTCAGGCATGCATATATATACATACATATATATATGCATATGTGTATGATGTGTGTATGTTGATAGGTAGTTAGATAAATAGACAGATAGACAGACAGACAGACAGACAGATAGATAGATAGATAGATAGATAGATAGATAGATAGATAGATAGATAGATAGATAGATAGATAGATAGATAGATAGATAGATATATATTTGAGGCTTCGTATAACACACGTTTTCTTTCTAGTCGATTGTTGTTAATATGAGAGCCAGTTGGCTCTATTACGCAATAGAATTGACTGAACAAAACCGAATATATTTGCTAATAACGACAAAACTACAAGCCAATGGCGGAGTTTCTACGTAGTTACTCGATCTGAGAGAAATAGCGACAAATTCTCCCCCACCTAAATTACATTCTTCGTATACAGTATACATTAGATATTATAGTCCTAACATTTATACGTACATGCTTACACAGATGTGTGTGTGTGTGTGTGTGTGCGTGTTTGTATGTGTGTGTCTGCATTTATATATGTAAGGGCATATAAAAATAATAGGTAGATACATTGGTATAGTTATATATACATACGTACATTTATATATATATATACACACATATAACAGATATGCATATATATATATATGTATATCTGTGTATATGTGTATATATATATATATAATATATATATTGAGAACACATTTTAATGCACAGTCACGTGATCCATTATTCCAGTATCGAGTACATTAAAGTGCGTGAATATATAGTGTAATTAGTGTGTGTGGATACCTAATTAAAATGTTCATAATTGTCCAAGCAGGAAAATATAATTTATATCACCATCAACAATTACATTACGTTACCAAAATGTAATTGCCTCGCAGGAAGCTCACCGTCGAAACACTTATTACAATATTTTTCTCTTTTTTTCCTTTTTTTGTTGTTTTTTTTTTTTTTTGATATTTCGTTTTTATTATCATCGTCATCATCAACAACAACATCTTTTCCATTCCCATCATCTTATCTTCAGTATCACTAATATGAGTTTCATGACCATTATAACAATTACCATCATCATCATCATCATCATCATCGTTGTCAGCAGCAGTATCAGTAACTGCAAAAATGATATTACCATCGTTATGATCATCATCATCTCTATCTTCAGTTCATCATCTTCTCCTTTACTGTCACCATCATCGTCCTCATCATCACCTCTAGCAGGTGGAATATTTGAATATCAATATCAGTATTTTTAAAAATTGTGAAAAATCGCCTCAAAATATACATTGTACAAAATGCATAGCACTACTACACCATCGAGTGTTCCAGATGATATGATCAAGGGATCAGCATGCTCGTGAAATTAACGTACAAGTGGCTGAGTACTCCATAGTAACACGTACCCTTAATGTAGTTCTCAGGGAGATTCAGCGTGACACACTGAATTTGACATGGTTGGCTCATTGAAATACAGGTCTAACTCATTTTTTCCAGATGAGTGGACTGGAGCAAGGTAAAATAAAGTTCCTTGCTCAAAAACACAACGCACTGCCAGGAATCGAACTCGTGATCTTACAATCGTGAGCAGGGTATCCTAACTACTAAGCCACGCACCTAATATGTTGAAATTGTACCTAATAACACGATTTATGAGATCCAACATGCAAAAACGGTCGAAATGCTGTAACATCTGGCCAGAGATTTGGTAGTTCGTAGTCTTTCAACGACGCTGTAAAAGTACGAACTGCGTCTGTACCAAACACGCCCTACTCTCACTAACCTAGTACAGGATAATGCAGCAAAAAATTGGTTGACATCATAATTAGGACAGTAGAATGTAATCTATAAGAGGTTTGCTTGCTATTTCTAGCAGATCAAACGACCAGATGCTGCTTCACTGTGTCGCGATAACTCGTGAGTTCTCCGGTTGTTCTATCTGACTCACCCTCACCTCCTAGATCACACATTCAGCTAATAATTCCTCTCCTAAGCCAGCAGCCATCCGGAATTCACTCTCCATCAACGTTCTTGCTTTACTTTGCTATTTTGTTCGTTTTTTCTCTCTCTTTCTCCTCTCTCACACTCTCTCCCTCTATCTATCTATCTATCTATCTATCTATCTATCTATCTATCTATCTATCTATCTATCTATATATATATATATATATATATATATATATATAATATATTATATATATATATATATATATTATATATATATATATATATACATATAAGAATGGTTGTATACTGTCAATCTAACACGAACGTGACAGTAGGGGGTACACCACCGCTGTTTAACCCTAGGAAGCATCGACGCCTCCTGATGGCTTTGACACATATTTTCTGTGTCCATATATACATTTACGAAGGGGAGACAAATACCCCCAGCCGCCCGGGCTGCATCTAGGGACACGTGTTTCAGGATGATTGTCCTTCGTCGGCCTAGAGTAGCAGACACCGGTCAGCTGACGATATCTGTCTCGACTCGTAATGTATATATCTAAATTTCATATATATATATATATATGAATTAGAGACACCTAAAATCTTAACACCAATCACCTCAGTGCCACTATATTAAGAGAATCTACTAAAATCTTACGCAGTGTAAGTTATCTACGACGTAGATAACTTATTTGAATACATCACTTCTACACGATGATACGATATATATTAATGTAAAAACAAACAGCAAAGCGCCATATGTCTCCACAATTTCACAAGATACCTAACATATTTCTAAGTGGAAACATCTGTTAGTCTCACGAGACCATGGATCTGTGCCAGGAAACACTTGCTTCGGTCTTGTTGGCAGAGCAGCAGCTGATGTGACTGTAGAGATTCATATGTGATTGACATAACAACGAAACTTCCGCTAGTTCCGCTAGTTGAGCCACGTATATCACATGTCAGATACAGGGATCCCGGAAAACCTGCAATGTGGAGTATCGGAAACAGAACCCAAGGGTTATTCCATTATCTCTTTTGAAAATGTCCGCAAGAGAGACAATCTCTTTACATGAACTTTGGCAGCTAGAGGAACTGATCCCTTTTGACTGAGATTGGAAGTAAACAAGAAGAGAGACGGAGCTTTGCTGCTGAAGAAAGGCAAAACCGACGGGAAAACAGTCAGGACAAGACGGTGCCTTTAAATGCAATCACTGCAGCTGGGAAAGTTTCTATAGGCTATTCTCATCAAAATGGTCCGAGATCAGTGTCTCTGAACAAGATAATTGACATCCCTTGTGTTAAGATGCCTTGTATTTCTATCTGCGCGTTGCTATGTACATTAGGAACTACGTTTTAGTATGTGTTAGGTTATCACAATAGAATTATTGTAAATACTACATCATACAATTATTCTGTTCATTATTTCGTTTCTTCGTTTCGTTATTTCACCAACAGATAACGAAACTAGATAGGAAACATTCCAGAAGTTTCCCATGAGAGAAAAACATCGTTGTGGAATTTCATTAGTTAAGAATTTCAATTAATGAAAGTTAGCTTATATGGTGAAACCTCAGCTCTATTCTCAACTGACGCGCTTTGTCAATTTCAGAGCTAAACTTCCACCTATTCCTGACATCTTTAATTCGCTTCTTGTTAACAACTTCGTCGCAACGTTTTTATTTGCTTCGCTTTGTTTTTCTTGTTTTCCTTGCTGCTTTTTTGTTTGTTTTTATAATTTTGTTGCTTTGTGTGTTTGTGTATGTGAGTGTGTGTTTACTTTCTTTCTTTCTGCCTTTCTTTCCTTATTCCTTCTTTTCTTCTTTCTTTCTTTCTTTCTTTCTTTCTTTCTTTATGCCTAACTATTAGGTTTCTTTTTCTGCTTTGCCTCTTGTATTTATCTGTGCAAAT
>NC_043000.1:129568116-129638116 GCF_006345805.1 Octopus sinensis | reverse complement strand
AGATTAGCTTCTACGTTGAGATGGAAGAGGAAAGAACCAGCTCATATTACGCCCTGTGATTTTTTTAATCTAGAACATGTAGTAATATTACTCGAAGTATAAATCCTTTAGTGAATCACTATAAAAGACGGTTGGTTTTTTTCAAAAGGTAGCTTCTCTATTAAAATGTGAGTACCCTCATTGTAATAGAAGAGATAAGAGTGAGTCTCTTCTGCAAGTAGTCTTTATTTTCGGACAGGGTTATTGATTTCCCGCAAATATTCTTAATTATGTGCCTGAAAATTATACAGTAATATGGATGTGCATGTACAGTTGGACTTATATGAGATGTATCCGTATAATAAAATAAATAAATGCGCCCATTTAAAGCCTAGCCAGGCTCATGGGCCCAGTTTCCCGGTTTGAAAGACGTATGTGATCCCCAGCTGGATAGGACGCCAGTCCATCGCAGCGTTACTCATTTTTGTCAGCTGAGTGAACTGGAGCAACGTGAAATGAAGTGTTTTGCTCAAGAACGCAACGAGTCGCCAGGTCCAGGAATCGAAACCACAATCTTACGATCATGATGCTGAGACCCTAACCACTAAGCCACGCACCTTCATTGTATCCGTATAGTTAGACTTATATAAGGTGTATCCGCACAGTTGGATTTATACATGTATCCGTACAGATTGAGTGCCAATTCCTTAAATTAATGTTTGTCGCTGAGCATATCACAGACAAACGTTTCCGAAACATAATTTTCAGCACGTCAAAATGTTACAAAGGTTGAACCTTTCAATTAGAGTTACAATATGTTCGATGAGCTTCAACAGTGTCAACCCAAACCTTGTGAATGAAACTGGGTAGACGTAAGTACTCAATCGATATTTATACAGGCAAACACACAATCATATGTTAGTTAGTTAGTTAATTTTTTGGCTCAAAAAGCAAAAAGCAAGGCCATGTAGGGGGACATGGAGTTATGTACAGAGTGGTGTTCATGTAAAGAGTTCAGGCCACTTGAGGTCAAGGGAGACTTTGAACAAAGCGGTCGTCGGCATCTTCACCATCTCGTCTGGCAGCTTGTTCCACGGATCCGCAACCCGGACGGAGAAAGCCCCTCTCCTTCGATTGCGATGAAATCGTCGCAGATAGAGCTTTTCGGAATGACCCCGCAACCGACGCTCTGTATATATACACGAATATACAAAATCTCGCCCACATACACATTCAAAAGCACCCACACATATACATATGACTGTATTCCGAAGATAATTTATTCTCATAAATCTCTCAAGACGAAGGTTATGATGCAAGAATAGAATCGTAAGTCCGAACAGAAATATTAGTACTTACTTATCTTGTGTCTACTTTTGGGTCTGCATATGTTTGAATATTACCATGAATAATTGTAAGTTTTGAGTGAATTAGAATTTGTGTGTGTATGCATGACCGGCTCAACATCTATATACGTTTATGCGTATTTATTGTCAATTAGTTTTTATATGAATGTATTGGGTTGTTCGGAAAGTTCATGCCCATTTTTAAAGGAAAGAAAAAGGTCAATAAATACTTGCCATTACATTTTTAATCAACCAAATATAAACCATTTTGTTGCACAATGCGTCTCCATCTTTCCTTTAACTTGAAAATACCCTCTTCCCAGAATTGAGGTGGCTTCATGGCAAAGAATTCATCAAGGTATCTTTTTACGTCATCCAAGGAATTGAAAATTTTACCATTAAGACTATTCTTCAGAGACCTGAATAAGTAGAAATCCGAAGGAGCAATATCTGGTGAATATGGAGGGTGGGATAACACATCCCTGCCGAGCTGCAGCAATTTTTGTCTGGTTCCCAAACCATCAAGTACCGAAATTGAACTTTCTTATCTTCTATTTTAAAGGGTTACAGAATCATCACAAGTTATAGGAATATAAATCTTCTTCGACGAAAAGATAGCTTAAACTGTGCTCTAAATGGAGGTGTAGTCAAATCCTATTTTATGGTCTCAACCATGTTCTAAAATAAGTGGAAACGTAAGCAACTATAAATCGGCACGAACTTTCCGGACAACCCAATATTTATGTATGCTTGTGTACTCACATGTGAATGCAAGTGTGTGGGCGTGTATGTATGCATGTGAGTGTACATTTAGTCCAACAGCGATTGAAATATGAAGGGGTGTTTCCCCAGTGTTGGAAGCTACGATGATATATTTTTCTTTCTAATCTTCCATTGAGCTAAATTCTTAATGTGTCTCTTTCACATTCTGTCACGCTGGGTCATTCGTCTTCTCATTCATTCCTCCTCCCTCTCACTCTACAAATATGTATATATTTCTTTACTACCCACAAGGGGCTAAACACAGAGGGGACAAACAAGGACAGACAAACGGATTAAGTCGATTACATCGACCCCAGTGCGTAACTGGTACTTAATTTATCGACCCCGAAAGGATGAAAGGCAAAGTCAACCTCGGCGGAATTTGAACCCAGAACGTAGCGGCAGGCGAAATACGGCTATGCATTTCGCCCGGCGTGCTAACGTTTCTGCCAGCACGCCTCTACAAATATGTATATGCGTGTGTGTGTGTGTGTATGTGTGTTTGTATTCACACGATAAATATACTAGTGTGTTTGTGTGCCTATTGAGTGTGTACAGCATACATAACATTCATACATTCACGTACACTCATGCAGGTACATTCAGGCGCACACATTTATATACAACACATGAAAATGTGTGTGTGTGTGTGTGTGTGTGACGTGTAAGGTAAAATGATTAACTGTCCAGAACAAAGCTGTGTACAGTCAACGATAAATCCTATTGAAAGGAACATATATTTGGTTAAGTAATGTTGTTTACCGTATATATGACAAACATATATCAGACTGTACACATTTTCTGTATTGAGGCACATTAATATATTTGTATATTTGAGTACCATAAAAAGAAATTATTATTATTATTATTATTATTATTATTATTATTATTATTATTATTATTATTATTGTTAAGGCGCCGAGCTGGCAGAATCATTAGCATAGTGCTTGGCGGTATTTCACCCATCGCTACGTTCCGAGTTCAAATTCCACCGAGATCGACTGGGGTCGATGTAATCGACTGGTCCCCACCCCCAAACATTTCAGGCCTTGTGCCTATAGTGGAAAGGATTATTATTATTATTATTATATTATTATTATTATTATTATTATTATTATTAGTATTATTATTATCACCTCCGCCTTCGCCGGGCAAAATGCTTAGCGGCATTTCAGCTGTCTCTACGCTCTGAGTTCAAATTCCGCCGAGGCCGACTTTGCATTTCATCGTTTCTGGGCCGATGAAAACAAATACAAGTTGATCACAGAGACCGATGTAATTGACTTACCCCAACCCCTGAATTTGCTTGCTTTGTACCAAAATTTGAAACCTAAGGCGGTGAGTTGGCAGAATCGTCAGCACACCTGACAAAACGCTTAGAAGCATTTCATCCGTCTTTACGTTCTGAGTTCAAATTCCACCGCGGTCAACTTTGCTATTCATCCTTTCAAGGTCGATGGAATAAGTACCACTCAAGTACTGGTGTCGATATAATCGCCTTAATCCCCTCCCTCAAAATTTTTGGCCTTGTGCCAAAATTTGAAACCATAATTATTTTTCAAGCTGACAGACGAAAATTTGTAATGCTGAATTTGTTCCAGCTCTCCAAGTTCGGAATTTCGCCCACTTCAACTTTGCTTTTGATTCTAGCGGGGCGGTAAAATAAATAGGCGTTCCTTCGTTTTAACTCGACAAACCATAACAAGACCTCGGTTGTTTCCGTGACAACTCGACAATTCACTTCGGATATCTTCGTGACCTCCGAAAATTTGCGGATTTTACATACTCACATGAAGCAGGTAAGAACAGATATGCAAGGTTTTTTGCTGGCATAATTTTGTTGTATCTATATTCCACAACACATAAATACATAAAAACAGAACACACACACTGTCACGGAGGTAACGAAAATATCCGAAGTGAATTGTCGAGTTGACACGGAAACAACCGAGGTTTTATTATAGTTTTGTCAAGTTAGATAAAAACACTAGTTAAATAAAACACTAGTGAAATACTGGAGTCGTTGCCTACACCCAATTTTCAAGCCTTATATCTACGTTAGAAGCAGTTATTAAAACATCCTTTTGATTTAATTATGGATTGTCAGAAATAATATAGGGATGGAAAAACTGTAGTATTTAATAACAGTCCTATACATTCGGAGTTCAAATCACAACGATGTTAAATTTTCCATTAATTATTTCAGGACCGATAAAATAAACTACCGGTGAAACACTGATGATCGTTTCAATGGAATTTACCCTTCTCCTACACGTGTGGCCTTATGCTCATTCTGAAGATTTATATTATAGGTGAAGTGTAAAGGGATGATGGATTAGCAGAAATGGTAGAGCACCGAAGAAAGAAGCTTCGATATTTAGTTACGCCTTTATTAATTGCATCTGACAGAAAGATTGTATTACACCGTGACCCTATCGTTTATGACACTACAGAATCGGGGCTAACATTGCGTTCAGCAACGACAAACACTTCTGAACTTAGCAGTTCAAAATTAACTGTAACTATTTACGTCTAGGGATTCTAAACGCGAATGCCGCCATGATGGAATTCGCTTTTTACATCCATCACTGAAGCATAAGTAAGGTCTATTCAATACGCTCACAATTTTATTCGTCTACAAAATTGGCCTCCCACATAATATAGTTATTTTTATGAAAAATTGTTGACGTTCCCGCTGCTGTTTTTCCTGTTCATCATTTTGCTATATTGGCCGCTTTGATATATTTTTCTACTTGTTTCTAATGCTTATGTAAATATATATAACCGACGCCATTTTTTATTCATTCCTTTCTTTTGTTGCTATAACTTTGGTGCACGATTTATAGGCACGCACATTTATATAGAAAAATACACTTGTGCGTATATATATATATATATATATATATATATATATATATATATGTGTGTGTGTGTGTGTGTGTGTGTGTGTGTGTGGTGTGTGTGTGTGTGTGTGTGTCTATATATATATATATATATATATATATATATACATATGCATATATATGTTTATATGTGTGCATATATATATATATAATAATTGATAAACATTATGTGTGTTTGTGTGTGTGTGAATATGTGAGTGTCTGCGTGTCTGTGTGTATCTACTTATATATATATAATTGGCAAAATTGATAGTCAAATAAATGCATATTTGTGGCAGCTTTTTGAGTTCATGTTGCAATTTTCACATAGTTCAAATTTGATTACATTTTGGGTTGATATAATATAGTACGAGGCAAGTGGTGCTGTGCAAAGTTCTTTTCATGTCCATATGTCGAAGACGTGACGTAGAGAAAATATAGACATATTATTGGCACCTAATAAACATTAGTGAAAGATTTGTTATTCTTTTATTCTTTTACTTGTTTCAGTCATTTGACTGCGGCCATGCTGGAGCACTGCCTTTAGACGAGCAAATCGACCCCAGGACTTATTCTTTGGAAGCCTAGTACTTTTTTTTACTATCGGTCTCTTTTGTCGAACTGCTAAGTTATGGGGACGTAAACACACCAACATCGGTTGTAAAGCGTTGTTGGGGGGGATACGACGGGGTTCTTTCAGTTTCCGTCTACCAAATCCACTCACAAGGCTTTGGTCTGCCCGAGGCTATAGTAGAAGACACTTGCCCAATGTGCCACGCAGTGAGACTGAACCCGGAACCATGTGGTTCGTAAGCAAGTTACTTACCTTACAGCTACTCCTGTTGTATATATGTATGTATGTATGTATGTATGTATGTATGTATGTATGTATGTATGTATGTATGAGAAAAAGCGATAACAAAGAAATAAATGATTATCATACAGCTGTTTCTGCTATAGGATGCAGTGTACTGATAGTTCAGTGCTTGAATAACACCTTAAAGCTTCATCAAAACCTCGAATATGAAGTGCAATTTATTTGGAAAGAATTTCATTTGTGCATGCATATAGGGAACGGCATTATCATTGAGAAATTTAATACAGATGTATGTGTGTATATATATATATATATATATATATATATATATATATAATATATATATAGGTAATGGGTAGCGATTTTCTTCACTACCTCGGGGAGTGACGACCATGCCTGACACGAGTCCCAGGCTCAGCTAGCTTCGGCTGACAGTACCCGGTATGGATCCCTATCCAAGGTTACGGAAAGGAAACAACCTTCAAAGAAATCCGGAGTGGAGCCCCGTAGGCGGTTTAGTGTTCGACTCAACAGTCTTCCGGCAGCTCCTGCAACCAAGCTGGTGCCAAACGTAATGCTCTGTACTCCTTTGGACAACGTCAGCAAGGTCGAGAGAGGAATCCTGACGATTGGGCTACCCAGGATTTTCTTACATCCAGCCCAGGCCTGCGCAAAACTGGAAATATAAAAACATGGAATGTAAAAACCAGACTAGATTAGTCTATGCGCAACTCCATTGTCTCCCGAGACAAAAGGATGCCAACAATATATATATACTAGCATACATATATATATATATACTAGCATACATATATATATGCATACATACATACACACACATACAAAGAGATATGAGGAATAGAGAGAGAGAGAGAGAAGGAGGGGGAGACTGGCAGACAGAAAACCTGTTTTTGATATTTCGAACCCTTCATTGCTTTCGTTTCAATCAAATTATTCATAATCCCATCTCACTAAATAAGGTTACCGAAGCATGTAAACATGTCGCGAATTTAAAGTAGAGCATAAAATGTAGATAAACAGACGGATTGGCAGATAAAAATTAATAAACAAAGATAGATAAAGAGAGGGTGGGAAGGGAGAAGGGATGAATGGTAGGTTGATGGCATTTGTTGTTTAAAGAAGGTCACCATATCTTCACGCAGTGAGCCGAAAATAATTTATAATCAATTGAAATTATAACTGTAATTATAACAAAATACGTTAGTTTTAATGAAAATTATTTTGAAAAGAGACTTCAGATACGAGAGAACATCAAAAATTTCAATTGATTAGCAGGAGATATGCAGAAGGCAGTTATACGAGGTGGTATGAGAAAGTTCCTGGTCTAGTTCTGTAGTGCACCAAGAGATGGCAGCATGCGGTTGCATTTGCGTGTGCGGTGAGGGCCAGAGGTGGTCTTTCACTGTGCTTTCTTCGCAAGTTGTGAGATTTGTATTTTTATGATCATGTGTATGCTGTAGTCTGCGATTTTTTGTCATGAACAGGAAGTTGGAACAAAGATCCACCGTGAAATTTTGCGTTAAACTTGGGAGGTCTGCTACAGAGACATTGAGAATGCTTCGGCAAGCTTACAGCGATGAGGCAATGGGTCGTACATAATGTTTCGAGAGGCACTGGTGCTTGAGAAGCGGAAGAACGTCCCTAGAAGAGGATGAGCGATCTGGAGAACTTTCCACGAGCGTCACCCCCAGAAATGTGGAGATAATTTATTATATTATGCATGAGGATTTGGAGAACAATCAACGACATTGCTGATGTTGGTCTGTCGTATGGGTCTGTGCAGGCAATCCTAACGTCTGAATCAAACATGTGGAGTGTCTCTGCCAAGTTTGGCCCTCGCCTGCTGACCACTGAACGGAAAGAACATCGCATCGAAATCTATCAAGATCTCCGTCAGCGTGCCGCTGATGACTCATCCTTCATGTCGAGGATCATCACCAGTGACGAGAGTTGAACCTTCAGATTCTTCACGATCACAATGCACCCTGTCACCGAGCTTTCTTCATTCGTGAGTTTCTCGCCCAAAACAACATGGTATTGCGTTCGCACCCGCCCTTTTCGACAGATATGCAGACTCCCATATCTTCCTCCCGAAAATGAAAATGCAGCTGGCAGGTCACCGTCCTAACAATGTTGGCGAGATCAAGAGCGAATCACAAAAGGTCCTCAACTCACTTTGGAAAACGACTTTCAGGCCGGATTCCAAAAGTGGGAAGAAAACTGGGAGCGGTGTATGGCTGCGCAATGTAACTATTTCGAAGGAGATAATGTTAAAACTTAGGCGCAGGAGTGGCTGTGTGGTAAGTAGTTTGCTTACCAACCACATGGTTCTGGGTTCTGGGCAAGTGTCTTCTACTATAGCCTCGGGCCGACCAAAGCCTTGTGAGTGGGTTTGGTAGACGGAAACTGAAAGAAGCCCGTCTTATATGTGTGTGTGTGTGTGTGTGTGTGTGTGTGTGTGTCTATGTTTGTCCCCCCCCCCCCCAACATCGCTTGACAACCGATGCTGGTGTGTTTACGTCTCCGTGACATAGTGGTTCGACAAAAGAGACCAATAGAATAAGTACAAGGCTTCCAAAAAATAAGTCCTGGAGTCGATTTGCTCGACTAAAGGCGGTGCTCCGGCATGGCCGCAGTTAAATGACTGAAACAAGTAAAAGAGAAAATAAGTTATTTTTTTATTAAACATAACTAGTCCGGGAACGTTTTGATACCACCTCGTATTTTTCCCAACTAAGGACATACTTTGGTCTTATGTAACCTCTTCGGCGAAACTTATATAATATATACATGCATACATATACATGCGTGAGTGTATTTATATACAACATAGCGTGTGTGTATGTGTGTGTATGCGCTCGTGTGTGTGTGTGTGTGCGTGCGTGCGTGTGTGTGTACAGAAAGACGGACATACATCCCCTCATACAACATTCACACACACATAAGTACATCACATACACTTTTGCACAACATATATGCCTATGTTTAATGTTTTGTTTCCTTTTTTCTTTTCTCGAACATAAACCTAAAACTCCTCAACGGAAGCTAGTGTTGGCAGTGAATAAAGTAAATGTGTATGTGTTCGCATATGTAAGCGCATGTGTGTATTTCTGTAAATATGTATGTATGTATGTGTGTATGTATGTATATCTAATCTATAAATGAGTCTCTGCATCTATGTATATATGCATGTATTCGTACATATCTACGTGTGCGTTTCATTATTTGTGTAGTGTGTATGTGTGTGCATGTACTGGTGTATATGTTTGTGACCATATAACTGTGGATGTAAAAGTGTACGTATGCGTTCTCTCCCTCTCTCTCTCTCTCTCTCTCTCTCTCTCTTTCTCTCACTATATATATATATGGGAAATTGTATATATGTATTACCTGTCTCTCTCTATCCCTTTATCTATCTATCTACTCGTCTGTCAGTGTATGAGTGTGGTTTTGTATAAGCATGTGCGTGCCTCAGGCTATCTCCATGTGTGTATCTGTGTTGTATATCAGCATTATACATATATTAATGTACTACATATATATATATATATATATATATATATATATATTGACCTTTGGTTTATAATCTTCATCATTGGTTTATATATTTTCTTTTTTTCTATATTTTCACTTCGCTCTTTGCTTCAGTTTGGTGTAAGTATTTTATCTTAAATCTATTACCTTACTATCGTATGTTTTGCATTTCCGAAACTTAATCCTTCACTTCCCCTCACATTCATTCACTCTCAGCTCCCATACCTAAAAGTATTCACGTTATTTTTTTTGTTATATTTATCAATACATCCTCCGTCCGTATTCACATACACCAATATATAACAATATATGCATACCGTATCTTGCGGCATGGAAGACGCACTATTTTTGTAAAAATAAAAAAAAATCTCCCTGAAAGTTTCTTTGCGTGTTTTACGATGTTGCTTGAGAAGTTGCTACTGTGGATTTCTGAAATTAATGGAGTGATTGCCAACGGTCGTAGCCAGGCGCAGGTAGCTGCTTGGTGGTCAGTAGACGTGGGTACGTTACGATCGAAATGGTATGCTGTATGAATAATAGTAGAACAGTTAAAGAGAAGAACGTAGTTTTGTGTACTACAATAATATCCTGCAGTAATCCATCAGGTATATGGCTATTGTCAGGTAATTTCACGAAATAAGAGGTTGTGTACTCCGTTGAGGTACCCGCCAGTTTTTTTCTAATAACTGGCGTTTAGCGTCTACCCGCTAAGCATTGCCCGATCGTATGAAAAAAAATTTCTTCAATTACATTTCGAAAATCAGTGTGTGTCTTCCATGATGTAGCGTCTACCATGTTGCGAAATACGGTGTAACTATGCATATATATACACACACTTTTTTAATATTACTCTTCACATACACCATCCTATATGTTGTGTTGTACAAGATTAATGCATTGCATCTCCTACCCCTGTGTGCATTGCTATACTGTACACCGTCTTTATTGAAAAAATATCTTCCGAAATAATATGCAACTTAAATGCACATTTCAATATATATTATATATATATATATATATAATATATATATATATATATATATATGATCATTACAGATATAGGGTAAATAATTATTAATTTAATAAATTAATAAATTTTACTAAGTAGTTTCAGTATGGAAAAGAACCATATTCAGTAAAAACTTATACAAAAAGTTTTTTTATATAATTATAACAATAATTAAGGGTTTAGCAACAAGTTGTTGCTAAACCCTTAATTATTGTTATAAATAAATATATATATATATATATATATTATATATATATATATAATATATATTATATATATATACATATATATGCATACACACACACACATACACACACACACACACACACAACGTTTGTCTCAAACCTACAGACCCCTTAGACTGGAGTTTAAGCATACTTTCTCTGGCCCTGAACCGACTGAGAGACCAAGATGTGCTTGTATAAGACGCAATTCATCGCAATGTCAATTTTCACTCCACTCACCAATTGTGACTAATGTATCTCAGTAGTTTCTATTAATTTACTCACGCAGTGAAGACCAGAGAGTTTAAAACCAACTTACAAATGCTTAGCTAACGTGTGCATTCGCTAATCATTTTAGATGTCTGTGTAGTCGCGAGCAGACAGACACCCGTTCTACTCCGAAACTTGCAAGATATGATATCTGAACAGAGAGAGAGCTGCGCCATCACTAGTTTGGTATTCATTTTAGCTAAGCAGACCGAAACAACGCGAAACGAACCAATGTTGTCTCCTTCTGCAACGCTTTGCTCCAAAGTGCATAAATCTATCATTTGAAACTAAACCACTGAGGTGGCCATGTAAATTAACGACTTCAGAAAATTTCCCAAGGATGTCTTCCTGCATGAAAATTTTATAGTTAGGTATACTCTGCTACATTTTAAATGAAAAACTTAGATCATGAAATCCCTAATAATTATCATTATTCAAATGTCTAGCATTAATTAATCGATCCCGTTCAAGAATCAAAACCCCATCTCTATGATCGTGAAACCAACTCGTTCGCAAGTCAGCCACGTGCCTCTATATATATATATATATATATATATATATATATATATATATATATATTATATATATATATATATATAAAATTTCAACTAGACATGGGCACGCTTTGTTTAATAGAGCAGTTAGCGAGCGGGAATTTTATTTCATTTTATTTTTTGACTGGGCAGCCAAATTGATTATTGAAATGAATTCCTACATGAAATGACATTTCTGCTCCATTACACACACACACACACACACACACACACATACATATACACATACATACATATACACATACACATGTGTACATATACATGTTTATATGTTATGTATAAGCAAACAAGATCGCCTACAGTATGAGCACGAGTAACAGTCTCATAAGTATGCGCTGTACGATCCGAACAGATATGACGTCAAAAGCTATATGAGAAAGAGAATGTTTATGAGCAATTAATAAGAAACTTTCAAATTATAGTCTAAGATCATTGGTTCATATTATTAAGCATTGTTATTGATGCACCTGGCTATATGACAAAACGCCTATAAACTAATCTTATGAAGCTGAATTCTGCGAACATTAGAAGAAATCGATTGTTTTCGCCAAATGTATGTCTACTGCTTGTAGAATCGCCAAATTATGCAAAAGTTTCCAAGATTGCATAATGAGACATTCTACCATTGTTGTCTAGTATATCGGAATATAATTTTATCAGAATTCTACTTTCCATTTTACATTTTCCATGAGACAGTTCTATTGCTTTGAAGCGGGGTAGAAAGATATTTTGAAGACATACAATGCACACAACGGACAATAATTACAGTTCACAGCATTTATGAAACATTAAAAATATCTAAGAAAACCTTTCAGGATTTCAGACACAGATTAAACATTAAATTACTCTGTGAAGTTTACCAGCAGAAAGTTTGTAACTGTCTTGAGAGTTACCGTAATTCCTGTGGCTGAATTAAGAAATTCTCTCTTATTTAATCTCTGAAACATTTTACTGATAATAGTGTCTGCAAAAATCTTGAGCTCGACTTTACTATTTACAGAGTGGCGATCATGCGACAATAAGTATTAAAAATACATAAATCCTATTTACAAATTAGCGCCATGCAACAAATTTGGTCGCTGGAAAACCAATCACCACCAACTTTGTATTTATGGAATAATTCAAGGGTTCAATGGAGTTTTATCGAATGGTTTACCAATGTTCTTTTGGACAGTTTGCTCTACTTGCCAAGCTCACAGCAGATTTTAAATTTATCATTGTAATTTAGCGAAACAATCACTGATTATGCGATGGTTGTGCTCTTTATAAGAAATATCTGGTCCTCATCTTGACACTTGCCAATATGACAAGATGAACTGGTCCAGAATAAGACTGCTACTGTTACTTGGATCACTAAACGTTGATTTTTGCTCAGCTTGATCCTTTCCACATTTTAGAAACCACACACATACACACAAGCACGAACACGTATATAACAGAAAAACAAATATAAATAACAAAAAACAAAAAATAACAAAAGTCCAAAAGATGTCCACAGTAAACATTATTAGGATGATACTCAAGGAAGGAAAACAAACTTACAGAGTAAAATTTATAAAGTAAAAGTATATTTCAGACAAAATCCTTCAATGAATACAGAAGAAAAGTTCAGGCGAGACTGGAAACAGAAGGAAAGGTAGAAAAGAGATTAAAAAGAAGAAACGTATAAATATGTATTTACATATACTTTCGTAACCCTAAACATATGTGTGCATAACTAACTTTGCATAAGCGCTACATAGATTTACATATGGTTGTATGCATATATTTATACCTTCGTACAAACGTATGTATACACTATATATATTCACATATCCACCTGCATGTTTACAGGTAATGAATCATCCCGAACAATTCCTTAATGAGCAGTTTACCTCCTACCCTACTTCACTATTTGTCTTTCCCTTGTTTATCTCTCACCATGTGACCTTTACCAAATTACGTGTTAGATTCGATCTGTTGTCTGATATGTGAAACTATGTTGTCGTTGTAGTTGTTGATGTTGTTTTGATAGTTGAATGACCAGAAGGTAAAAGAAATCAGTTTATATCCCATCGTTGGCCATCAGTTTGTCTTCCCGTCCCTGGCATCGATGTTGTCACTTACTCCGTGTTGTAGAACTTTTTTCTGCAATTGTGCACAGCAGCTATAAAGTATTTTAAGCGGCAGACACACACACACACACACACACACATACACACACATATACACACACACACACACACACACACATATATACACACACACACACACATGTACAAACAGAGATCAGCGATATGGTTAGAGAATTATCACCAAGAAACACCTTGCACACATGTTAAATGTACGCACGACTATTACAGACTCACTCTCATACATACGCGCACACACATACAGACACACACACATGTACCAACAGAGTTCAGCGACATGGTTAGACAATTATCACCAAGAAACACCTTACACAAAGGTTAAGTGTACGCACATCTATTACAGACACACTCACACACATACACACACATACATACACTTCCTGGAATGAGACGATTGGGTACAATTGTTCGACAATATTTTTGGCACTGGTGGCAAACACGTGAGCGCAGAAATGTACACAAGCAAATAAAGTGAATGAAAGGGAGTGAGAGCCATCTCAATTCATCCAATAATTCAATAACTGAACAAGATTGACATAAACACTGTCTCTTCCCTCGTACACATAAAAAGAAATATATTCACACACAAACAGAGGGAGGGGAGAGAGCAGGAGACAAAACGAGAGAAACATTAAACTGTCTAATGTCAAATAAGTCAGCGTTGAATCAATTATTTCAAAAGGTGTAACACCAAAATGTCTTTACCGAAACGTTTCAAATATCCATACATGCACAAACGTACGTGCATACTTCACAACCACATAAGTATACGTGCCAATGGAAGAGCTTTCACGTGGTCATAGATCTGCGAGAAATAGCAGACAAATTCCTCCTCATGTAAAATATACTGCCTTCTTAAAGAATGAGCACTTTGTTTTACATAGTGAGGAGCAGAATACTCCTGAAACATAGGGTGGACATGGCGGGAATGTCTTTGATTATTGGTCTGCTTGATGAGGGCTGCTTTAGGTTAAACAACAACAATAACAACAAACATATATGTCACATACAATTATTGTTTCAGTAAGTTAATCAGGGGACGATTGAATTTAATGGACGAGTGGATAGGTGAGTAATTAGGATGTTAGCTCTGTAATCTTGAAGTCCCCGGTTCGATCCCACCGCTTTGCATTCAGAGAAGCCGCGAACTGACCCAAGCCTTGTTAGTTAAGTTGGTTAGACGGAGACTGTATGAAACTCGTCGAATAGATCGCATCTCGGATTCAAAGGTCCATCCGTGCCGCACATTGTGTCACGCTGATATGGTTTGGGAATAATTTTAAGGAACACGTGTTTCTGGTATACTCAGCCACTTATACGTTAACTTGACGAGTTAGTTGTTCAGTGTATCTTGCAATTGAACGCTCACAATGGAAACTAATGAAGGATCCAATGGCAATGACCTTGGGCTTTATAGACTCTGACCGGTGAAGTGTGACATGATTAAATATATTTATATATATATATATTCATATATGATCAATTGTGCATGCTGAAGTACACCAACCACACACACCACAAGATATATTATAATAATATATACAGATACACACACATATATATATACTTACACACACACGCACACACACACACACAGGAAGATATACTGTAAGTGTTGACTGACGTTTACTCGTTTAGTGGATCGTAAGCGGCAAATTGGCAGAAATGGTAGAACATCAGACAAAATGCTTTTCTCTCTCTCCCTCTCTTTCTTTCTTTCTCTCTCTTTCTCTCTCTCTCTCTCTCTCTCTCCCTTTCACTGGCAACATTACCAATAATGAACGAATCTTAGATGGTAAATGGGTAAATTGGTGGAACAGTAACAATGTCGGCCCGCATGCTTTGCAGTGTTCGCTCTGCTTGTGAATTCAAATCTTGCAATGGCTTACTTGGACGGTGGACACAATCCAACAACGAGTTTTAACACCAACACTTAATATTTTGAGTGCATTTGGCGGTGTTGTCAGTATTCAAGCCATATTCCTAATGTTTAAGAATACCGATTTCCTACCTATCTCGAAATCCCTATAAAAGCTCATAAGCACTACTTTCCTTGCTAACTGAAAAATAAAATCAGTTATTCGTGAAGAATTTATCTCCATGTCGTGTGTTGTTCTTATCCTGGATTCTTCACAGTGACGGGAAATTAGTTTGGAGACATCAATCAAATGAAAATAGCCTGGGAATTGAACCCTTATATTAGACTTGGGTTGACAAGAGCTTTCTTTCATTCTACACAGTCCGTGGTAGTATCTACGCCGTCGGTTGACATGGTAGAAATATTTACCAAGGCTCTCTTGCATTACATCCTTTCATCTTATGTAATGACAAGCAGGCCATGTTACTACAGAATGTAATCCTACATACTGCGAAAAGGAGCAACTGAAATCCCTTGGGTTGTTCCTACGGTTAATCATGGCTGAACTAAGGTTAAATAATCTCAATAACAACACTACCTCGCACAGCTACCAGTCAGTAAACAAGTAATACAAAAGCAAATCAGACAGAAAATACGTACAAGTCCTTATTCATATAAAACCAAATCTGTACCCTGGTTTCCCATCTTACCACCACCGCCTGTACTCAAGTAACTTTAGCGGGGTCTACCCTTTAGCAATCATTCTTACCATATTTCTGTTTCGACAATACCTTCCGTCTTCTCTCTCTCTCTCTCTCTCTCTCTCTCTCTCTCATCATTCTCAGAGCCTTTGTAATGCGTATTGTCTCTTCTCTTGACTATATATGCATTAATAAAGACACACCTAACTTTGCAAAAGTGACAGGAACACGCACTTACACATACTGACACAGCCTGTTTACAAACACATGGTAAACCTATTGGTTACTGGTAACTTTACACACATTCATACAATGATTAAATAAATGCATTACTTCTGTTGTTGTTGAAGTTATATTATATCTTGCTTTTCTTTCCACAGCTCTCACTCACACACGCTCCTCTCCATCTGTATATATATATATATTATATATTATATATAATAAATAATTGCGCCCTTTTAAAGCCTAGCCAGGCTCATGGGCCCGGTTTCCTGGTTTCAATGGCGTATGTGTTCCCCAGCTGGACGGGACGCCAGTCCGTCACAGCGTTACTTTTTTTGCCAGCTGAGTGGACTGGAGCAACGTGAAATGAAGTTGTTTTGCTCAAGAACACAACTCGTCGCCCGGTCCAGGAATCGAAACCACAATTTTACGATCATGATGCTGACACCCTAACCACTAAACCACGCGCCTCCACATATATATATATATATATGTTTGTGTCACTGTAATGATCAGCGATGTTGTTACATTCCGATGGTCACAGTGCATGAAAGCGCATTGTCATAGCTTTGGAATAATACCAGCCTACCGCGTAGGTGGACAGGACAACACTCCTCCTGAGTGGATTGGAGCAACGTGAAATGCTGTGTTTTGCTCAAGAACACAGTGCACAGCTGGTCAGGAAATCGAAACCGCAATCTTGCAATTGCAAGTGCAACACCTTAACCATAAGATTACGCACCTTCGAGTGTGTGTGTGCGTTTGTGTATGTGTGTGTATAGCATTGTTCTATTTCGTTGTAGCGGAACGCTGCTAATGAAGGCAAATGCAACCATAAAAATCCCACAGATCTTCCATCAATTTTCAATTCTCAATAGAAGCCATTGTCTAACTATGCTTAATTACATAAGCGACACAATATGTCATTTTTTCCATTCTTAAAACATTGAACAGTTGTGCAAAATCAAAAGAGGGCATGCTGTTGCTGCTATTGTTGCTATTGTTCATGCCCAGGTTAGCCCTGATCAAAGGCGTTCCAATCGTGTCCAATCCTGCCATGTGTTATTTGTTATTGCTTATTTTTCTCTTCATGTATATACAGCAACATTTTTTTAGGTAGATTTGTCTACTGTTTGTAGTTGGAATAATTTAAGCTTTCTATATACGTTATTATTAATGCTATTGTGAGGAAAGCTTCAATATTACATTATACAATTTCTCTCTCTAGTAAACCTAATGACAAATTAGATTGTAATGTTTTATTCAGTTATGGTAACAAACAAGCCTTTATAAACATTGATTACCAATATTTGAATAATCATCATGGAGGCGGCAGAGTAGTCAATCAAATCATATTGTACCTAGCTTTATCGATTCTGAGATTTGTACGAACAAAATTTAAACTACCGAAACTGGAACTACATTGATGTGGGGACAATGTATTTCAACTGATAATTCACTTCTGTCGCGCGGATCCTGTCGTTGGGTGGAGATTTGGCCAGAAAAACCGATTCTGAGCGAGTGACAGAGAAGCTTCATCAACCCTAGCGCTACTGCTCTTGGACTGGGACCTTATTTAACGAACCACAAAGGGTGAAAGGCAAATTTTACTTCAACGAGATTTGAATTTAAGAGTACACACAGCCTGAACTAATAACGCAAAGATCTATAGCCGGCGCTCCAGTGAATCTGCAAATTCTCCACATTTTAATTGCATTATTACCTTACTAGTATTATAACCTGATTTCATCCGGGTCTACTCTGGCCACATTTTGAAGATGAGGAATTTTTAAAAAAACACGAAAATTTTATAAAAAATTTAAAAGAAAATGAGGGCAAAAAGCACTCGTTTTTTTCACAATGAAAAATCATTTCCTAGTAGCCGAAATTTCGCGACAAAATATATACTTATTACGCACAACAGCCTGCAGTGCATGCCGCTGGACATTAAAAGCCAATCGCACAAACCTAGAGGGGCTCTGGGCCCCCTTGAATCGATAAAAAATCACTCTTTTTGCCATAGCAACTACATCTTTATAGCTTGCGGATTTTAACCATCGCGGCCAATTTTCAGCTCGATACTAGCCTCGGTTTGGCCGCCATTAACCGTCAAAGCAAAATGTGTATATAATTTTCGTCCAAGACTCTTTTATAGATATAGATTATTGAAACAACGATGTAGTGTAATTTGCTTGATAGCTGCTAGATGTTCTTAGTAGACCGAGCAAGTAGATAGTGGTTATGTCTGAAGATAGATAGCCTCCATCAGGTTTAAATGTCAAAGACATGCCATCAGTATATTACACAATGTTGCTCTAGATGTATTATATCTGAATAAAGGTAGAGTGGTCTCAGCTGGAAGGTTGTTAATCATGGCCCAAATCTATCAGTATTTACTTGGTAAATTTAACGGATTTGGCTGCAATTTCTAGCAAGATGATCAACCACGTACAAATCCCATCATTGGCTCGCCATTGTTGTCTTCTTCTTCTTCTCCTCCTCCTCCAATCACGACATTAGCCACAAAGAATACTCTCTAATTCGACCTTACTCTAAGCTACTAAGAATGCGTGTGGCAACATGAAGATCCAACCACCACACGCGATAGACTGGCGGTTGCATGGACGCGAAAGCTACGTTCTTATCCTCATTCCGTAAACGGTGGCTTTTAACGGGTGGAGAGATGAACCATCCTGGGGTGCAGAGGATTCGCAATCTAGACTAGGGTCTGAAAGTTTACCACACCATAGTGGGTTACACCATGGCTCCTCTTCTTTGTGGCAGAAGTAGGAAGAAAAAGCGAGAGAAAGTTGGGATGAAAGAGTACCCCTCCCCGCTAAGGTGTTTTTGCTCAATAAACACTCACAATGCCCGGTCTGGGAATCGAAACCGCGTTCTTACGACCAACGAGTCCGCTGTCCTAACCACTGAGTCATTGCGCCTCCACTGTCGTTGTTGTTGATGTTATTGTTGTCGTCTAACCTAGATCAACTCTGATCAAGTAGACTTCTGTTTAAAGTCTATTCAGTAGCATTCCAACAGTAACCATCTCTTCCTCCATGGAATATTTGTTTACCTAAAGAAAAGTTTCTGGTGCACTACACTATGTCTGAATAACGGTAGGAGTGATGACAAGTGTAAGATTGTAAGATTGTTAATCATAAACCTCCTCTGTCAGTGTTTACTTGCGGCTATACACAACCAACAATAATAACAACTGATATGTATTTAATGGGCTCCATAGTGGTGAAACACCGAGCAGACCGCGGTATTTGAATAATGAACCAGTGAAATAAATCTTACCATTGCCTCGAATCGACTCGGTCCCTGTGAGTGAAATTGAGAAGACGGAGATTGTAATTCAAAGGTCCACTCTTGTCATGCTGTGTCATTGTCTCATTCTACTTGAGAATTACGTTAAGGGCGCCCCTGTCTGTGGAATACTCAGCCACGTTTTAACTTCTTTTAATGAATAGTTGGTTCAGTTGATGGAGTAAGTGGACTTCCATATGTAGTTCCCGACAGAGACTACTCTGTGTGTGTACGTGTGTGTGTGTGTCTGTGTGTGTGTCTGTGTGTATGCGTGCGTACGTGCGTGTGTGTGTGATTAGAGCTAAATTATATGAATAAGATTCTACATAAAATTAATTATATATTAAGCCCTTTGGCATTTAAACCAGCCATATCAGGCTCAAATATTCTACCTTTCTTTAAGTTCAAATTAGCTAGATCCGACCTTTCGCACCTCCTAAACAATGTCATTCTAATAAATAAATCATCACATCAATGAAATCTCGAAGCTATGAAATAACGCATATTAATTCAAAACAATGTGAATAGATAAGCAGTACAACTGACAGGAGAATCTGAAAGCCAAAGGGTTAAAACATCAAACAGAAATGAAACTAGCATCGCCCCTGTCGAAGAGTATCTGAGAATTTGTGCGCGCGTGTGTGTATTTATGCTTGCATAAATACACATATATAAACACACACACACACACACACACACACACATATATACATATATATATATATATATATATATACTAGCAGTATCGCCCGGCGTTGCTCGGGTTTGTAAGGGAAATAACTATATAAGCATTTTTAGAGAGTTACTTCCCTTATAAATTCAGGCTTTCTTAGCCATTTTTGTTTTGGTGTCTTCAAGCCATGAAGTCGTTGTTCTAAAAGAACGCTGGTTTCCTTCACAACGCATTACGACGTTGATTTCTTTACACTCCCTTCCCCACAGCTTCACGAGGGAGGGAAGGGGGAGAAGCAAACAGGTGCAGCTGTGAGCGTGGACGCCAACTCCGCCGCCATCGACACACGATGCATTTTATGCATTAAAATGGAATAAAAAATGATGTTAAATTATTTTTAAAATTGTAGACTCATCGTTGACGCGCGCTAATAGTCAGACGGGCTCGATATGAATCACGACTATAAGATACCCGGTTTTGGTTAAACTGCACCGCAAAATGTGGGAGGAGTTAGGAATCTAAATCGAAGGGGACAGACACTCACACAACTAGAGTTTTATATATATAGATATATATATATATATATTATATTATATTATATATATATATGTGTGTGTGTGCTTACTTAAAATTATAAGGTATACATATATATATATATGTGTGTGTGTGTGTGCGCGCGCGTATATATATATATATATATATTATATATATATATATAAAACCATGTTTTGTATGTGTTTACCCTTGGGTTCACCTTTACACACCAAAAACTACACAATGTTCTTCCCGGCACACCACACCATCAGCAGTCCTAGTTATGCTTATCTCCGTTTCGAAACCCATTTTCGGCATTGCAAAGGTCGAATCTGATCAACTAAACTGCTTCAATAAAAGGTTATATTCTTTACACGCCGGACGTCTAATGGTTGTTGCAGCAATTCTTGTATTCAAACATCGTACTATTCTAGTTTTTACTGCCATTTTATTACGCACTCTGAAAGAGGGAAAATAAAATATAATCAAAAACGAAAGCCAGAAACTGAAAAGAGAATGGAAATAAAAATATTTATAGAAGAAAGTTCTAGAACTACAAAATGAATTCGTAACGATAATTTATGATATATATATATATATACATAATAATGAAGGGTGAAATTAATTAATTTGGAATAATTATCAATTACACCAAGTAGTCTTCGGCATGTAAAAGCCTCATTCGAGGAAAATTTAAGTAATACTAAGCAATAAAGGGTTTAGCAACGAATTGCCTTACCACATACCGAATTTAGAAATAGCAGTCAAAGAGTTATAGCTATTTCTAGCTATAACTCTTTGACTGCTATTTCTAAATTCGGTATGTGGTAAGGCAATTCGTTGCTAAACCCTTTATTGCTTATATATATACATATATATATATATATATATTATATATATATATATATGTGTGTGTGTGTGTGTTGTGTGTGGTGTGTGTGTGAATATTTTTATGTATGTATGAAAATATGAATATATATATATGTGTATATATATATATATATGTATGTGTGTGTGTGTATGTGTGAATATTTTTATGTATGTATGAAAATATGAATATATATATATATATATATATATATATATATATATATATATATATATATATATATATATATATTTATGATACTGATAGTTACGATGAATTTTATGAACACGTACTTTTCAAAAATGTGCAAATCCCGTTACCTAAAAAATTTAGTAATGAGCCAAAGGATGTAAATGAAAGTTTGGAGGATTTGTAAATACATAAAGTATAAAAATAGTGCGTTTGAACGAAATGCATTGCAGTATTTTAAAACATAATTTTACGTTCTGAGTTTAAATCCTGCCAGAATCAACTCTACCTTAGATCGTGATACAGTGTTATTCTGAGTATAAAGAAAGATGGTATAGTGTTTCCCATATATCTACTTTAACTGGCCAGGAGTTAAACAACATCCAAACACGATAGCATTGATTTGAACCCATTACACTCCTGTTCCCAGCACGATTCACGATTCATTTCAATTTGCAGCTGAGAGCATAGAAAGTTGAATCTAACAACTAGATCTGCACTATATCGCTTTAGTCGTGATAGTAGTAGCAGCAGCAGTAGTAATTAATAGTGGCGGTGGTGGTGGTAGTGGTGGTGGCGGCGACACTAGCAGTAGAAGTAATAGAGTAGTGGTGGTGGTGGTGTTGGTGCTTGTAGCGGCTGCAGTTGCAGCAGTAGTAATTTTTTTTTTTGTTCTTTCTCGAGCCATGCCTGACTAATTAGGGCCGGTTTTCCGGTTTCCTTGGCGTATAGGTTCCCCAGCTGGACGAGACGCCGGTCCGTCGCAGGTGAGCTGCAAGATGCAGGAGGAAAGAGAGAGAGAAAGTTGTGGCGAAAGTGTCAGCAGAAGTTCGCCATTACCTTCTGCCGGAGCCACGTAGAGCTTAGGTGTTTCGCTCAAAAACACACACATCGCCCGGTCTGAGATTCGAACCCGCGATCCCTCGACCGCGAGTCAGCTGCTCTAACCACTAGGCCATGTGCCTCCACAGTAGTAATATTACAAGTGGTTTGCTTCTTTTAAACCCTAAGTCATTCCCTGATCATGCAGATCTACAATTCAAAGCTATGGCCGTCTTACGTTTGTATATTTAGGACTACATCTGGAAACGACACGGTGTGATGTGAATGAGATTTTGGTTACTTTTCCAGGCTCGTTTGTTGGAGTAGCCACATTAATGGCTAGCAAGCAAGAGTAATTGTTAGTTGTTGTTGATATCGTTGATCAGCCCGAGATCAACCGGGATCAGAACTGACTGTGAGTAAAGTCGCTACCTCTATAGCCATCCTGTATATTTCTATAACATTTTAGCGTCTTTACACCATTTGTCTACAACGAGAAATTTTCTCCATGACAAAATACAGCAAATGGCTTTCTTACAGGCTCGAATATGTTCCAAACACATTCGACCTCTCTCTCTCTACTCTTTACTTGTTTCAGTCATTTGACTGCGGCCATGCAGGAGCATCGCCTTTAGTCGAGCAACTCGACCCCTGGACTTATTCTTTATAAGCCTAGTACTTATTCTATCGGTCTCTTTTGCCGAACCGCTAAGTTACAGGGACGTAAACACACCAGCACTGGTTGTCAGGCAATGCTAGGACAAACACAGACACACAAACACAGACACACACACACACACACACACACACACACACACACATATATATATATATATATATATATATATATTATATATATATATAATATATATATATATATATATATATATATATAATATATATATATATATTATATACATACATACATATATGCATATATACGACGGGTTTCTTTCAGTTTCCGTCTATCAAATCCACTCACAAGTTTTGGTCGGCCCGAGGCTATAGTAGAAGACACTTGTCCAAGATGCCACGCAGTGGGACTGAACCCGGAACCATGAGGTTGGTAAGCAAGCTACTTACCACACAGCCACTCCTGGTAATAACATCCTCGTGATTGCATAACAGGAGCTACATTGTTCAATGTTACTCTTTTACTCGTTTCAGCCAAGCTGCTGCGGTCTTGCTGGAGCACCACCATGTATGCATTTTTTATTTATATATATTCTTTTACTTGTTTCAGTCATTTGACTGCGGCCATGCTGGAGCACCGCCTTTAGTCGAGCAAATCGATCCCGGGACTTATTCTTTTGTAAGCCCAGTACTTATTCTATCGGTCTCTTTTGCCGAACCGCTAAGTGACGGGAACGTAAACACACCAGCATCGGTTGTCAAGCAATGCTAGGGGGACAAACACAGACACGCAAATACACACACACATACATATATATATATACATATATACGACAGGCTTCTTTCAGTTTCCGTCCACCAAATCCACTCACAAGGCATTGGTCGGCCCGGGGCTATAGCAGAAGACACTTGCCCAAGATGCCACGCAGTGGGACTGAACCATGTGGTTGGTTAGCAAGCTACTTACCACACAGCCACTCCTGCGCCTATATATATATATATATTTTTTTACTTAAGACGGTTGGATGTAATTTGGCAGAGATTTCGTTGCTATTTCTAGCAAGACAAACCACCGTGCAGAGGTTCCTTTGCAGTAGGTTGTAAAAACAATTATGGCGATGCCAATTGTCTTTGGAGTGAATATCCTATTAGAAACACTGTTAACCTGTTGTTGCTATTGTTGTTGTTATTGCCGCTGTTTTTGTAATTATTCTTGTTATTATCCCTGTTATTGTTCGCGCTGTCATTAGCAGGCGCTACAGCAGCAATGTTCTTCAGCGAGTTAAATCCACAGGTGTTCTTGGCGTTATTAATTCCCGATTATTCTAATTTTCTTCCACTGACTTACCCCTGACTTGCAATCATGTAGAGAAACAACCATCTTTAAATGCTTCTTCCATCCGGATAACCTTCTCTTAATGAATTCAAATTACATTTTAAAAACAACATTAGACGACGTTAGACCAATAAACGAAAGAGTGCAGCGTAAACAAATTGCTCCGATGAAGTATAACCGAGATAATAGTTTCACATTTGGCACAAGTCCAGCAATTTTGAAGGTAGGGGGTGTAATGAATACCAACGACCCCAGTATTTGACTGGTACTTCATTTTCTCGATCCCGAAGTATGAACGAAAAAGTTTACTTTGACAGAATTTGAACCCATAACTTAAAGAGCGAGAAGAAATACTACAAAGCATTGTTTGTTTGTTTGTTTTTTTGTGGTGGGTTGTTTTGTTTTGGGTTTTTTTCTTTTTTTTTCAAGGCTTTTACGATTCTTTTCGCTCGCTGCTTTTGCGTCAGAGATAATAAATGTGGTATTCATTCAGGGACTAACTGACAACTTGCGATACATCTTCCCTTGTTTATCACTGAACCATTCATCACTAATTCGGGTCAACATAGTACGTTTAGTACGTGAGCCATGTTGCGCTTATTACAAATTGATTCTGCTTGGATAGCAAAAGAAATTCCCTATTGGCACGTTGTCATTGTTATTCCTTGACAGACCAGTTCTGATGGAGTAAAACCTATGATAAAAAATGTTCCAGCCATGACCATCCCGTCATTTTTAAAGACGATATAGTATAATTCAAGAGAAATTTCGTATCTGGCGAACTGGTAGAAACGTTAGCACGCCGGGCGAAATGCTTCGTAGTATTTCGTCTGCGGTTACGTTCTGAGTTCAAATTCCTCCGAGGTCGACTTTGCCTTTCATCCTTTCGGGGTCGATAAATAAAGTACCAGTTTCGCACTGGGGTCGATGTAATCGACTTAATCCGTTTGTCTGTCCTTGTTTGTCCCCTCTATGTTTAGCCCCTTGTGGGCAATAAAGAAATATATAGTATAATTCAAGAGAAATTTGGTATCTATTTCTAACTTATCAAACATCCACATAGTGGTTCGTCGTGTCGTTATTGTCTAGCCCAGACCAATCCCCATCGAGCAAACTTCTGTTCAAGAGCATTCTAACAGTAACTACTTCAGCTTTCATTGAGACGTAGTGTAACTAGGACAACTATTTCCTATGGGATATTTTTTTGTTTACCAAATGAAAAGTTAACGATGCACTTTCTATGGAAAATTTAAAGTTAAAGTATTTTGTTAAATATATAAAAACAATTGTTTACTTTGTAGCATTAATCCTGTTTGTGTATAACAAATTTCTCGATAACATGTTTTTTTCCTCAATATATTCAAGTATTAGCGTGGATTTTCTAAAGCCTTAAATAATATTTTTTAAACTGCGGTGTATCTATGATGTCTTCTGCAACGCACCTAGATGCGTTATGTAGAACACCAGTGCTTTAGGATATGGTTTGAGGGATATTAAACTGTTATTTCTATCTTGTATTTCATTGCTCTCTTCATTAAGAGTGGTAGGGGCATTGAAGTTAGAATGCTATTTCTACAGATTGCTTCGTTGGAGTAGCCACATTTGGAGTGGCAAACAATAGTAATTATTAATTCTTGATTTGATGTAGTTCTTCTGAGAAGCAACATATCAGACAAGCAACCTAGAAAGCTTCTGCAAAGTCAATCGACCTGCTAGAAATAACAGCCTATTGTGTTATAAAAGAAAAAAAGGAAGGATACATTGAACAAGGTAGTTCCTGATAAATAAAATGATGGCATAGTCGTGGCTGGAATGCCTTTTATCGTAGGATGACTCAATCAGGGAAACCCGGGGCTAAACAACAATAATAAGCTATAGGATAATATTGTGTGAGTCTCGTGCTTTTCTAAGACAGCCTTATATACATAAGTCATGTGACATTAGAACGATTATCAGTGTTGGAATTTACGCCTGACAGCATTGCCCACGTCACTAAAATATTCATTAAGTCGAGTTAATGTGTGAAAGAACTGAATATTCCATTCAAGTAGGGGGCCCCCACCGCTACTTTCCCAGTGATAGATACTGCTAATCAACAAAAAAAATAAACAGAAGTATTATATTAAGATATATTTGCTTTTATGTTCCATTCGACTGACACATGACTACGTATTTTGGAGAAGGCAAAAATGATTAAATCAACCCTCAATACTTTAAAATAAAATAAATGCACCCTTTTAAAGCCTAGCCAGGCTCATGGGCCCGGTTTCCCGGTTTCTATGGCGTATGTGTTCCCCAGCTGGACGGGACGCCAGTCCATCGCAGCGTTACTCATTTTTGCCAGCTGAGTGGACTGGAGCAACGTGAAATGAAGTGTTTTGCTCAAGAACACAACGCGTCACCCGGTCCAAGAATCGAAACCACAATTTTACGATCATGATGCTGACACCCTAACCACTAAGCCACGCGCCTCCACATCCTCAATACTTTACTGGTACTTATTTTATCGACCCGCCGACACAAAAATTAAAGTCGATCGCAACAGGATTTGAACACACGATTTAACAAGGTGGAACTAGGTCCTCGAGAAAGAATTTTATAAACGCGAGCAGAAAATTTCTTTCGCAACAACTTTCTATCTGTGGGGCAGTTTTCAGTATATGAAACCATTTTCTAAATCCCGGTAGATTCCAGGAACCTAAGTACGATAAACACTTTGCATCTAGTAACAAAACACTGAAAAGCATTTTATGTGATTGCACTACCGATTCCTTCAAACCAGTAACGTACTTCTTAGGTCTGCCATGGCCTATAAGTGACTGAGATTACAGTACTTCCTGCCCCTGAATGGGATGCTAGTCCATTTCAGGGTTAACTTCCCAGCAGTTGTTGAGTAGAATGGAGCAACGTGAAATTTTGTTCAAACCGCATAACGCACTGCCAGATCCGGGATTCGAAGCCACGATCGCAAGATCGTAAGTATAAAACCCTAACCATTAGGCCACAGACTTTAATACGTTCTCCTACTACCAATAGTAATGATTTCTGACATTGGCACAATGTCAACAAAGTTTCGGGTAGGGGTTGCCACTTTAATCGACCTTAGTAGTTTACCTTCAGTCAATCATAGCAAGTGTTGGATTTAGTATGTACGTAGATATAATTAATACCATTTTGTGGTAGTGGTGATGGTGGTGGTGGTGGTGGTGACTTACCAGAGATAGTATATCACCCAGTCTTATTCAGCTTGGCTGTTTAATGTTAAGAGCCATTAAATTTTGCTTACACTCACTTAACTGCTAATTACCAATTAGAAGTTACATCAGAATAATTTAACTTTTTCGTAATTACTTTACTCGAAACATTATCTCCTTCATTCTTCATGGCAAATTAGCAAAGTCTTTGGAGCTTCCGAAAGAAGCTATTGCAGTATTTGTCTTGAGTTTCTGTGGTCTGAGTTCAAATTCGGGCACAGTCAATATATATTTTTTCCTTTCGGGGCCGATTAGAAAAGGACTGATCTAGAGAGGTGGATGGCAGAACTGCAAGAATATCAGGTACTTTGCAATATCTATTATGACTCTTCACTTTCTGCGTTCATTTCCCACCAGAGCCTACATGGGTGATAGACTTAATCAGTGGCCCGATTTAACACCACCACTTGACATCTTCGGTGTCTTTAGCAGAATTATTCACTTTGTCGCAAGCATTCAGGACTCCGGTACTTTCCTCTCTCGCTTCCATCATTCTCGGAATCCCTAAAGCGTTATGGTCGTTGTCTTTCCTCTCGATCATTATAATTATTATTATTATTATTATTATTATTATTATTATTATTATTATTATTATTATTAAGGTGGCGAGCTGACAGAATCGTTAGCACGCCGGGCGAAATGCTTAGCAGTATTTCATCTGACGTTACGTTTTGAGTTCAAATTTCGCCGAGGTCGACTTTGCCTTTTATCCCTTCGGAGTCGATAAATTAAGTAACCGTTGAGTACTGGGGTCGATGTAATCGACTATCCCCATCCCCAAAATTTCAGGCCTTGTACCTATAGTAAAAAGGATTATTATTATTATTATCAAAGCGGCGAGCTAGCAGAATCGTTAGCACTCCGGGTGAAATGGTTAGCAGCATTTCGTCCGTCCATCTTTACACCCTGAGTTCAAATTTTGCCACGGTTGACTTTGCCTTTCATCCTTTCGTGGTCGATAAAATAAGTACCAGTCGAGCTCTGGGGCTGATATAATCAATTATTCCCCACCCAACAAATTTGAGGCCTTGTGCCTCCAGTAGAAAGGATTATTATTATTATTATTATTATTCAGTAGTTTTATTTTCATAGTGTGCTTTCACTTCACTACCGAGCGCAGCTCTGTGTGCCTTGGGTATGTGCTGTGATTTGTTGTGATGCTCTGATGGTTATTGTATGGAAAGTGTTCTGCTTAGGATGTGTGCAGTGCCTAGTAGTGCAATTTTCTGTATGTTATATGTGTTTGTAAGTCCTGGTGTTTTTGTTATGTATTTGTCTGAATATTTTTTTATCATGCCTAATGCACCTACTATGATAGGAATTGTTTCTGTTTTCAGATTCCACATTCTAGTTACCTCTATTTCCAGGTCTTTGTATTTTGAGAGTTTCTCCATTTCTTTTAGAGACACGTTGTCATCTGCCGGTATTGATACATCAGAAAGCATTTTTTTTCTTCATGATCTCTGACAACTATATCTGGTCTGTTGGCCTTAATTTCTCTATCTGTGTGTATCGGCATATCCCAGAGTATGGTTGCTTTCTCGTTTTCTGTGACCTTTTCTGGTGTGTGCCTATACCATCTTTTTTCTGTTGTTATTCCATAATGTTGGCATAGCTTCCAATGTATGTAGGTTCCAACTCTGTCATGTCTGTGAATATATATATATATATATATATTATATATATATATATTATATATATATAATATATATTATTATTATTATTATTATTATTATTATTATTATTATTATTATTATTATTATCATTATTATTATTATCATTATTATTATTATATTATTATTATTATTTTAATTGAATTTATGAAGCTTTTTCTCCAGTACTCCAGTATATTTATGTGTGCTTTAGAGATACTTTCGTCGCTAATGTTACAACGACACTGAACTCCCGCTGAAAAGTTCCGAAAAGAGAATGCCACATACTTGGAATTATCTCCCATATATATATATATATCCGAGGGGAGCTATTAATTAGCCATCAACTAATATTCTTAAGATCATTAGCAGAATAGGTAGAATGTCCTGTGATATTTAGACATTTCATCTTGTGTTCTGAAATCAGTTTCAAATGGTTACAACTTTCTTTTTGCTTTTAACCATTATTCTTCTAGGAATCGATAAAATAAGTATGAGTTCGAAGTAATGGGATTGATTTAATTGATCCGTCTTTAATCTAAAATTCGGGGTTATGAACCAAGGCCAGAAATTTTGTTTTTTTTTTCTTTTTTTATAACGCATTTGATCATATTTTGACCTTTTAATATTCTAAGCATTAAATATTCATCGTCTCAATAAACTAAGAAATTGTGTCAGTGGCCTGATCGTAATGTATTATCACTGTACTATCATTAAAACACTTAAGGTTGTGCTCCGTTAAGGCTGCAATCGAATGGCTGCTACAATTAAAGGAATACAAATGTAAAAAGCCTCTAATAATATAATCCATCATTCAAATAGACTAAAAGGTCAACATTCTTAAACGAGAAGAGAAACCAAATAACGGGCTCAGCTCATCTCATCTTGTCAAGTTCTTGATGTCTTCTTCACATTACAGACATCATTATTACTAAAACTCGCAAATGTTGTCTATTAACTCCCTTAAATTTGATGTATCTCTACACGAAACTCTGTTTCTCTGATAACCTTCCTAGCAAGTAATACAATAACAGGCAGCTGACATATTTACATTTTTTTTCTTCATATATATATATATATATATATATATATATATATATATATATATTTGTTTCATTGTTATGTTCTGGTGTCTTTTTAGATGTTTCATATAGTGGGGGAAGGCAGATCAGATTTGACGTTTTTCCACCACCCTTCATATCAAGCACAATAAAAGTTTAAATGAATTCTTGACATATCAGGCAAATTATATATATATATATATATATATATATATATATATCAGGTTTTTGTTTTTGCTATATACGTGGTTTGTTTTCTTTTTGCTGCTACTGTTAAGGGAGTGTTTCTTAGGTATAATATTTCAATTCAGAACATTATTTCTAAGCTACTTTTAGCTATGAGATTTTGTATGATGAATGTATGTGTGTGTAGAAGTTTATTATGTGTGCATGATACGTGTGTCAGTGTATGTATAAAATGCACATATGTATATATGTATGCACCCATCCGTACATGCATGTATCAGTATATTCCTGCGTTGAATATTTTTCTAAGTGCATATATGAACTTAACCAAAGAAATCTAAGAGTATGCATTACCATATATATATGTGTGTGTGTGAGTATATGTATGTATGTATTTATGTATTATGTATGTATGTATACATATATATATATGTATGTGTATGTATATGTATGTATATATATATATATGAGTATGCCTAACCATATATATTATAACATATTATATATGTATATGTATGTGTGTGTGTAATAATAAATATGTATTATTTTTAAGCTTATACATCAGTAAGTGTGCATTTACAGTGTTTCTGTGTGCATTGATGTGTTAGTGTTCATGTCTGGGTGTATTTGTGTTATGTGTGTACGTATGTATATATATACATATATATATATACACTAGTATGTCGTATGGTTCTTCCTAATCGTCAAAAAATACCCATGAAACTGCTACACATAGTTTTCTTTACAAGGAATAAAAATTAATCCTTATGCTGGCTTGTAATCGACTTCATTGTTCCTTCACTCTGTGAGCTGGCAGAATCGTTAGCACGCCGGGCGGCATAATGCTTAGTGCCATTTCGTCCGTCTTTAAGTTCGGTGTTCAAATTCCGCTGAGGTCGACTTTGCCTTTCTTCCTTTCGGGGTCGATGAAAGAAGTACCAGTTGAACACTGGGGTCGATGTAATCAACTTACCCCCTTCCCTGAAATTGTTGGCCTTTCACCAAAATTTGAAATTATTATTTTGTATAGATTGCAAGGCAGCGAACTGAGGATATCGTAGGATCGACGGGAAAATATGCTATGCAGTATTTCTTCCAGCTCTTTATGTTCTAAGTTCAAATTCCGCCGTGGTCAACTTTGTCTTTCATCTATCCAGAGCTGATAAAACAAAGTGCCAGTTAAGTACAGAGTACAATGGTATCGACTAATACCCTCTTCTCCAAATTACTGGACTGTGTCTAAATGTGAAACCATTATTTGTGTGACCTACATTGAATCCTGTAATTAACCCTTGTATATTCAGTCACAGGAATGTAAACTATGTGTGCGCGTGTGTATGTACAGTAATTCCTCGACTATCGCGGGTGTTACGTTCCAAAAACCCCCACGATAGTTGAAAATCCGCGAAGTAGAATCAGTACTGTTTTGTATATTTATTTTTATTTTTTTCTATAATTTGTATGTATTTCTTTTATTATAAATACAAACCAACATCACGGAGGAATCGACGTAAGCTTAAATAATAAACCACGATAGGTGAACCGTGATAAGTGAACTGTGATATGGCGAGAGATTACTATATATATATATATATATATATATATATTCTTATCTGTGTTTATATTTGCTCTTAATAAAACAGTATGCATTATGTTAGTGCCCCGTTATTTCTCATAATATATTTCTTGGAACTTAACGGTTCGGCAAATAATATTCGACAAAATTAGTAGCAGACTGAAAGACATACTGAAGTTGATAAATTTCGACGAAACTCTTGGAAGTAGCGCTCCGGTGTAGTTGTAGTTTACTAACTGAAACCATTAAAAATTTACAAACGTATTATAATGAACAATGATACAGAAAACCGTTTAGACTTTATGAAAAGAGAAAAAGAATTCGTAACAATAAATGAAACAAAAATAACCTTCCCATTTAACCAAGTTATGTGTATGAGAAATAAACGAACTGTTTAAAAAACAAAATAGGAAAATGAATTGCTACTGAGAAAAGCTAAATACTTTCACAACTTTTATTTAATCAAAATGAATTTTTGAAAGATTGTGACAGATATTAACATGACTAGTTAAAGATATAATTTTATTGTTTATGTTCTAAGTATTCACTTATTGCTATCACACTATCTTTCTCATCTCTGAGAGAGAGAAAAGAAGGTGAAAGAGATAGAGAGAGAGCAGTGACTAATTAAACTAAAAGCATCTGAACACCTTAACATATTTATTTTTATGCAAATTTTCTGCGTCGACGACAATGTAGTTCCCAAATTCTATAAAATCAAACCTATACGCGGAATCAACTCTGCAATGCGACTTAACCAGACAGAGGGTCACAGCGTGACAGGAATTTACTTAATAAATTCAGCTATGAAATAACATGTACGAGGTAGAATTAGACCAAAACCGAGTACTACGAGGTTATAAAGGCTTTGTTTGTTGCCGAATAAAATTCTTCTGGCAACGTTACAGAATCGACTTATTGGTTAAAAGAGAAAAGGAAAAAAATGGTTTAAAACGCAGCCCCTTTGCATGTCCGCAAATATGTAGCTTAAAGTTGTAAAACATAAAGAATAATCTTAGTAGAGAACAGGAAAATATCACAAAATATTAATAAAGGAAAAATAATGCGAAAGAATCCACAATGAAATCATAGACAACAAAAAAACACAGATCACGATACAACGCAATCTCGCTGCAAAACAATGCGCACTGCAATACAGCACAACAGAAAACAAAATATAAACAACATTAAACGTAGCATTGCCAAATAAGAATAAGAAAAATAGTCTAGTGCCAACACAAGTAAATGAATGCAATCACCTAGAAAGACGATAGAGGAAATTAAATAAACATTTGAAGATATAATATTCATACAAATCGAAAACAAACCATAACCTAGCAAGGTATTATGTAACGTAAAAAGTAGAAACCTTATCAAATCAGCTAATCAGGAATTAGAAATAACTAGACGGCAAATCAATGATGTAGATGTAACCGGTATAAACCGAATAATGTACGCCACAGCATGCGCAGTTAACAAAAGCTGGTTGTGTCGAAATCTCTGGGAAAACAAGAAAACGCAAGTTATGGAATAAAACTTCCAACAGGAAATCAACTGAAAGAGAAAAATGAAGAAGAAGAAGAAAAGGAAGTAGTAGTAGTATTAGTAGTAGTAGTAGTAGTAGTAGTAGTAGTAGTAGTAGTAAGTAGTAGTAGTAGTAGTAGTAGTAGTAGTAGTAGTAGTAGTGTGAGGTGCAGAACAAAAATACCAAATTATCAACCAGGAAGAAAGCAATGCTGTAGAGATCACTTGGAATTATAGCTGAACAAGAACAGAAAGAAACTAAAGAAAGATTAATTCCAAAAGGTGAATACTAAATCTTAAAGAATATGTTTGAGAAAAGAATCAAACAACACAGTTAATTCCGAGAAGATACAGAGAGTCTTTGCAGGAAATTAAATAACAAAACCATAGCAGTAAAGGATTTCATAGACAAGTAGATACAAACAATCTCGGAGAAAAACATGAGAAACAGAAAATAATCCACAGGAGTAAAGAAAACATGAAACCTGTAATATTAAAAGAATGGATAGATATTATGGAAGAAGACACAATAAAAGCCATGTGAGGAACAGGCAAGAAGAAATCAACTCGAATAGAGGAAAATAAAAATCTATAAATGAAGAATCTCGTATATATACCTCATATATATTATTTCTGATTTCTGTACAAAGCTAATAATTTTGAGAGGAGGGGCAAGTCGATACTATATATTCAATACTGTCTGGTTCTTTATTTTATTGATCCTCGAAAAGATGAACGCCAAAGCTAACCATGGTGGAATTTGAACAGAGTACGTAAAGAGCCGGATTTTAAACTTAGATATGGTTAATGCAGTGGTTTTCAACAGGAGTTGATATAGCCTTCGGGGACCCATATAAGATTTTGTTGCTAAATTTTATGTACAATAAATTGGTTATACCTCTACAATGCACAAAATATTTCAACACTTTCTTTTTATACAATTCCTAATACTGTCTATATACTACTAAAACTCTGTGATTGCTTGCTTGTCTGTAATTTAAAACCAGCGTATAATGGGAAAATACTCTGAAAGTTAGGAACATCTGAAACGTGAATACAAGCGAATAAAACAAGTTTCACGTAAATCGGACCACGGATTCCCGAAATACGCAGTTTTTTGGGGGTACCTTCAAAAATAGCCAAAACGGCGCATAATGGGAAAATACACCGAAAGTAACATAACCCTGAAATGGGAATATATGATACTGTGAAAATTGTTTCCATCAGTTTTATGTTTACGTTATATAAATACTGTTACTGGAGTTCAAGTTTATCTCGGAAGTTCTATTTCTATTAGATACTGTAATAGATACTGTAAATAATCAATAAAATAATCGATAAAACCTTAAACATGAACTTGTAAACCAGACCTACAATGACAAAAATGAATTGAAATATTTAACTGAATCATCATAAAATTAACTTTTATTTCAATGCAATGTTGAAATCAGCTTCAATATTTTATAACCTAAACCGTCATGGGTCACGAGTATTCTACTTTAATTATAAAAATATGACAGGAGTTTTTAAACATGAAATGGTTATGAGGGTCCATCTGAGTAAAATAGGAATCAAGAGGTCCATAGGTAAGGAAATGGTCGAGAACCACTGATCTATAGTTTTTTACATCATAATAAGGGTTCCATTTCAAATATCGAAATGACATGCATAAATAGAAATATCGAGAAGTGAGGGAAATGGCTGACCTCAAAAATTACACTCTTTTATCGTTAACTTTTTTATTTTATCTTTTATTTTTATTACTGGGTTTCGGATTTTTGCCTTGAACGTAAGAGATTCAGAATCTTGACTTTTTGATTTTCTCATTAACTAAAAGCTTTTATTGTTTACACTTTACTTGCTTCAGTCATTGGACTGGGGCCATGCTGGGGCACCGCTTTCAAGGCTTTGGTTGATAAAATCGACCACAATACACATTTTTTTTAAAGTCTAGTTCTTATTCTATAGGTCTTTTTGACGAATTGCTAAGTTGCGAGGACGTAAACAAACCAACAACTGTTTCCAGCAGTAGAGGGGTACAAATACAAACACATACACACATATAATATACACAACTGGGAACCACATGTTTCCATCTATCACAAGGCACTGGTCAGTAAACTGGGCTTCTTAACCACACAACCACGTCTGCAAAAATACTACATGTGTGTGTATGCGCGTGCGTGTGCGTGTGTGTGAATTCCATAACACAATTCGGTAGCTGATTATCAAATATTATTTTTAGATTGGCCGATTCCAAATCTTCGCTGTTCAAAAATAATTCCAATCCCATTTTATATATATTTCTGTCTTTAAAACAATAATAAACATATTGAGTTTTTCTCTTTAAATACGTTTCAATGAAGGAACGAAGTTTAAAATAAACACTTGTTTATCGTCTTCATTAAAACTAAATGTAAGGATAATCAACAATGAGATACAATCAAAATTCTAGAAGAATAGAAGCGCTTCAGAAAAGAATCATATGTGAATAAACATTGGCTTTTTATAAATATGATAGCATTAGGAAGATTGCACATATAAAAATCATGTCTATACTTCTTTGATAAAGCATAGAAATATTTATGAAAGTGAAATGTATTCATGGATTAGCAATCAGTGAAGGATAACATATATATATATACATCACCATGATCACTGTGACTGACCAGGCTATCAGATGTTGCTACACATCGCTGGTCACAATGCGCTTCGCTTTGTTTTAGCCTTCAAATGACACAACCCCGCTGACTAAGCGAGCAGGCCAACAGAAGAAAGAGTGAGAGAAAGTTGTGGCGAAAGAGTACAGCAGGGATCGCCACCACCCCCTGCCGGAGCCTCGTGGTGCTTTAGATGTTTTTTCTCAATAAATACTCACAACGCCCGATCTAAGAATCGAAACCGCAATCCTATAACCGCGAGTCCGCTGCTCTAACCATTTGGCCATTATATATATATATATATTATATATATATATATATATATATATATATATATATGGTATCAAAACTTTTGTCGCACCAATTGCGACCTGGTCACTGCGATGGTTCTACTTCTACTGCATATATATACATATGTGTGTGTGTGTGTGGTGTGTGTGTGTGTGTGTGTATACATTGTGTGTGTGTATGTGTGTGTTTTACAGGGTACATAAAATAACCTGCCTAAATAATGCCGAATCACAAGACGTCCTAAAACAGGCGCGATTTATATCAGAAGTGGAATATTTCAAAGAAATTCGTTGTCACTACTTCTGTTTCCACTGAACGCTTTCCCCATTTAGTACCGCTTTAACGTCTGCTAGAAGTGAATACAAAATAAATGGCAGCAAGATTTGACATTCTCTCATCAAACAGAATATCTTCTAAAAGTCACAGGCTACATCATAACTGGAATACTTTAAAATCTATGTCTGCTTAACTGGAAGATGTGAGTATGAGAGAGACCGCGTAGTTGCAAGTGCAAAGACGAAAACCAATTAAAGAAAATGTAATCATTTTCTTTCCTAGTACATCTGTATGTGTGTCTGTATGTAACCGTACGTTTACATATAATTTCTTTACTTGTCATTGGGCAAATAATTTGGTTGCTCTAAATTAAGAGGATTTTATAGGTGTCTTTTATATTAATCTTTTGCCTGACTTGTGTATCGCATGATACACAGGACATATTTCCGCGACGTTCATCTTATATGGTACATGTTCCCAATCTCTTTCAACCAACAAAATAACTTGGGATTTATGAAAGGAAAGCATTATATTACTCAGAATGTATGAAACAGCGGGTAACTAAAAATATGAAAACAATCATGGAACTTCTGAACAAACTTATGAAAATGCTTTGAGTATGCAAAGGTTTAATAACTTACCTTGTTTAAATAAATTACCTTGTTGTTAATATTTGACGACACTTCACTCTACCTAACCCCCATATTATCTTTATTTCAACAATTTTATTGTTTTTTTTTGCTTTGATAAGCCTTTCTACTCTTCACACATTTCATGCACTACACTATGGTTCTTCTCACACCCTTTCCATCCTGCCTTCCCGTCTTACTATACCTAACTACAAAATTAATTGTGCAATGTTCATCACTTCATTTCACGAGGCTACAATGACACGTAATACACATTCAGTTGTACTATTTCTAGTACAATAATCTTGCAATTTTTCGTTGTTGTGTTACTGGCATTATCGCTTTCGTTATTTTGTTGTTTTATAGATGACTAGAAATACATTCCGATTCATTATTGCCAGTGATATCATTGTTTATATTTATTTTTCAGTTATCTATCTATTTCTATATATTTACATATATACACATACATGCACGCGCGCGCGTGTGCGTATGTGTATATGTTTATATATATATATAATTTTTTTTTCTTCTCTGTGCTATTCTCATCGTTGTATCGATTGAGAACAGAATGAAGTAGATTCATAACTGAAAACGATAAATTACAAAAGGAAGACGGAAAACAATACAAAGAAGAGGGCGTGTTGCAGTGAAATGGCTGAGACTAAAGTAAACGTAAGAGAACAGAGATATCTTCTCATCAAATCAGTACTTAGGCTTCAAGTGCTATGGAAATAGAAACTAAATTAAAAACAAAGAAATCAGTCATATATGTGTAGGTCTGTATGTACATACATACATACATACCCGTTAAATACAACTTAGCAGTATCAGATTAAAATAGACATCCGTATATCATACTTGATGTAAATGCTTTGAAAAAAGCTAATTTATTGCGGTATTCACTAATGGAAGTGCTGTGTTAAAAATATTATATATATCGGGAGCAGACGAAAATCGTCCTAGTAGCTATTGGTGAGAATGTTAGATGCATTTCTACCTATTTGGTTGTTGGCAGTAGAATGCACTCAAAGCCAACTGTATAACCAGATGAAATTTACCACCACTGATATAGCAAAACAATGAATTATCATTGGCGTTACGAATAACTGCTCAGTTGAATAAAAATCCGTTGTATGCAACGGAAGCGGTTATGAGATCAAAATAAGATTTCTCCAAAATTCATTTCACGAAATATTTACATTAAATATAATACACAGATACCTATTTTAATCTATTACTGCCTTTGTGGCATACAACAGACTTTTATGCAGCCAAGCGCTTATTTACGACACCATTCAATGCTCGTTGATTGTTTTCCTATATCGGTGGTAGCAAATTTCATCTTGGCATGCGGTTGGCTGCGTGTACGTACTACTGATAACTCCCAGGTAGGCAGAAATGTAATTTCCGTTCTTACTAGCCACCGCCATGATAACTTTTTTCTGCCTGTGATACAAATTTTTTTTTTAAACACAGCACGTCTCCATAAGAGAAATTACTCTAGACGAAAACCGCGGTGAGTTTCCTTTACGCAATATATTAACATTAAGTAGTATATATAAATGGCTGTGTGTATCTGCATGTAGATTATGTGTGTATGTGTGTGTGTGTGTAAAAGAGAGAGAGAGATTAGAAGGATAGCTAGGTGAATAAACAGACCGCAAATAGCTCGAATTCTAAGTTATATACTAACTTTGACTTGCTGACACGTGATCAAATTCTCTGCAATTTCAAATTTAACCTCATCTCCTTGATGAGTGACAGAGGACAAGTGAAGATCTACACCACCAAGAGTGAGTCTATTCTTTCTTTGAGTAACCTGCTGACTATGCGGTTACACGAAGAAGTTGTCGAACATAATCCGGGATATGATACGCTCGGGTTTGCAATCCATACTTATCCTACATAGATTAACATGTATAACATTTGCCACATTTCCAACTTAAAGTTGAATTGAGCACTTTTATGACTTTTGCTCCACAAAATAGAAATAAACATTCTAGGTGTATCTGTCTGAACATGAGTGTAGGAGTGGGTTATGATATTAAAAATAGCAAGCCAAATAGCGATATACTTTAGTGAAGGAAATAACGTGTTCGTGACATGTCATGCTGCAGTATGAAGAAGATAGATGGTGTACCGCTGCTACGTCTCAAAAGAGATTTGAAATATCTTGTATTATTCCAACATCCTCCACTTTAAAAAAAACACTAGATGCCTTAGATATTTGTGTACGTATGTTTACTTTTCGTATTCCACCCCCCCCCCCCTTCCTTTTTTATTGTATTTGTATGTTTGTTTGTTTGGTTTCTGTTGTTGTTATTCGGCAGCGGGGGGGGGGGATACGTCTGTTATTTATGTTTTTAATGCATCTGAGATAAAGGATTCTGCTTTTGACTTCAAACGGTCTTGCTTGTCTGGTTAATGTTGTAACCATCTTGGAACTGGATTTCTCTCTTTTATTATACAAACATAAAGTATGAGGGTGCGGTTTAAGTACAGTCATCATCATCACCATCGTCATCATCAGCAGCAGCCCTTGTACATTACTATCTCGAGTCCTAGTATATTTATGGCTGGCTACCCGGTTCCCTGAAAGGACGCCAGTCCATCGCAGGGTTACCAATTTACTGCTGAGTGAACTGGAACAGCATAAAATGTAATGTTTTTTCTCAAGAACACAATGCACTGTACGGTCGGGAAATTGAACTCACGATATTGCGATCACAAGCGCAACGCTGTATTTACTGGACCACGTGCATTCATGTGTTAAATAAATTGATTTCATATTTTGTCGCAAGGTCAGCAATTTCGGTGAAGTGGTTAAGTTGCTTACGTCAACCCCGGTCTTCAAGTGGTATTTATTTTATCGATTCCCAAATGATGACAGACTAAGTCGACTTCGTCGGTCGGAATTTGAACTCAGACGGACGAAATGCCGCTAAGTATTTCGCCCGGTATGCTAACGATTCTGCCATTTCGCCGCCTTGATGTGTTAAATATATTATTATTTCGTAAATTTCAATGATATATCTTCTGTAGTCAAATCCAAAGCCTCCTCCCAAATCGGAAATCGCATCGGAACCTCTACGTAGTAAACGATTCTGCTTGAAATGAAACCATAATATTTTAAAAAGAGAATGGCATATAATATAATATAATATAATATAATATAGTACTAGATAAACTGTGTCTAACGTAAAAATGGTTGGTGATGATGGGATCATTAGTGGGCTTAGTTGGGGGCTGATCTTAATTTTAAAAAAAAAACATTTTCTTATAGATATCACAAACAGCCAGCAGGCTTATCGAAAATTAATTATTAGCGACGGAAGCAGTATTAGTACCAAAAGGTAATCTTTATATCCAACTTAACATAGATGTCTTATTAGAAAACTGAATACTGCGTCAGAATATACGAGAGGGTCCTGAAAAGTTTGGGTGAAAGAAAATACAAGAGGATCAGTTAATTATGATTTTATTCAACATATTCCACTCTCAGATTCACGCACCTATTGTAGTGGTCCTTCAGTTTTTCTAAGCCCTGAAAAGAACTCGGAAGTTTGGACCTCCAGCCAAGCCTTTTGCGACACCCTTAAAACCAGGACCATTTCAGCAACTCCTCGTTTACACACACACACACACATATATATATATGTCGCCATGATAGACCGTTAGCTACTACACACATTTTTTCTCTCCTTTTTTCTCTCCTTTTTCTCTCCTTTTTTTGTCTCCTTTTTTCTCTCATTTCTTTTCTCTCTTTTTTTTCTCTCCTTGTTTCTTCTGTGTCCCTTTCTATAGAAGAGCGTAGGCTCGCAACGTAAAAGACTTTTTCTATTCCTGAGCGTTATACTAATACATCTGTTTGTTTTGTAAACCACCTGTCTTTGTCTTTTGTTGTTTTCGTAAACTCTCCCTATACACACACACACACACATATATATATATATATATATATTATATATATATATATATATATATATATATATATATATATATACATTGGTATTACTAAAAATAGTCAGAATAAATAAATGAAACGTTCGTTTGTTTATATACAAACACAGAAAGTCTTCAAATTTTACGAAGAAACGAAATGAATGAAATAAAAAAGAATTGTATTTACGTTATTACATATTGCATACATTTTCTTGTATCTCTGGAGATTCATTAAGACAAAAATATTTTATATTTTATTTCATTCTATTTCATTTCCTTGAAAAGTTTGAAGACATTCTGTAATTGTACAAAAATAAACTAGGGAACAGTTCTTACATCTCTTTTAACTAACCTTATTAGTTTATTGATATACTATTTTGTACATCTCCCAAACCATTTTAGTCATATATATATTTGTAGTATTCTTATACATATATACATATAAATACATGCACATATATTTACATATATGCAATCGCATAGATAGATAGATAGATAGATAGATAGATAGATAGATAGATAGGTAGATAGGTAGGTAGGTAGGTAGGTAGGTAGGTAGGTAGGTAGGTAGGTAGGTAGGTAGGTAGGTAAATAAATTAGTCTGTTCTCACTAGAAACGCACAAAAGAAAACCCTTTTTTCTTTTCTTTTCCTTCCTTTTTAATAATATACTCATCAGTTAACCACCGTCATCTGGTACCAGCTGGAATACAAGTTTTCACGTCTCAACATATTATAGACATACGTCTATATTTAAAAGTTCAGAGGAAAACAAAGATGCAGGAAACTCTTGCAAAATACAACCAATGAAAATACGTCATACAAATCAAATACTACGCATCGATAGGCATTTGAACAATCCAAGAGACACACATGTATGATTCAATAGAAACTCTGAGACATTAGGTTACACATCGTGCATACATCCATGTTGTTTATATTCCTGAAGTTATATAAGATTCGGCGCTTCTAGTCGGTGCTAATAAACAAAAATCATTTTTAAACACCATATTTAAACTTCTATGCTAGATATGCTTAGCTTTGCAGTACAACACGTGATAGACAATATATTACGTGATTGAATTACTATACATTGTCGTTAATCTTCTTTTTGTAAATACTATGCAGCATGAATTTATAATGGTAAACAAACTGTTTGCTGTTATTAACTGAATTATGTTCTTTGCTGTCCTTTAATACGGAGCAATTATTCTGGACTCCACATAATTCTGTAATTCTTGTTTGCGTTATTTAAATAATTCTGATGCTGAAGCTGTTCTCGTCTTTCTTTCCTTCTCGTTTATTTTCATCACCCTTTGCATCTCTATCCATAAACGCTAAATATGCACATAATGTGCATATATATGTAAATATATGCATATGCCTATATATACATATATATATATATATATGTATATATATATATGTATATAAACATATACATAGATGTTTATATATGCATAGACGTCTATATATATATATATGTATATAAACATATACATATATGTTTATATATGCATAGACGTCTATATATATATATATATATATGTATATATACATATACATAGATGTCTATATATGCATAGACGTCTATATATATGTATATATACATATACATAGATGTCTATATATGCATATATGTCTATATATGTATAGATGTATATATATATATATATATATATATACATACATACATAGATGTATATATATATACATACATAGATGTATATATATATATATATACATAGATGTATATATATATACATAGATGTATATATATATATACATAGATGTATATATATATATATACATAGATGTATATATACATATACATAAATGTATAGATAGATAGATAGATAGATAGATAGATAGATAGATAGATAGATAGATAGATAGATAGATAGATAGATAGATAGATAGATAGATAGATAGATAGATAGATAGATAGATAGATAGATAGATAGATAGATAGATAGTCACTATATACGATATATACATTTATTTGTACGCCTCTCTTATGCTGGTTTTCATGACCAGCCTAACCAATTAAACTAGCTGGCCGGTGCTAATGGATAAGCTGGAGATTGAACAATTATATGTTAATGGCACCTGACAATCTTAAATTAATGAATTGCCAAATACAATCAAGTTGTGTTTATTTTCATCAACCTCAGCACGCCACCTTCACACCGTGCTCTCTAGAATGTGTATCCTTCTCTGTATTCAAAGCAGCATGTGGATACAGCATGGTCAAATTGAAAAGGCTTTCGTTTCGCACTCACGAAATCCCACTACATGCCGTCTTGATCAAGTGCATTTTACCGTAACTTCGGGTTCATCCAAGCCTTTTGAGTGAAATCAGCTAGACAGAAGCTGTACAGTTTACTCGTAATTCAGGCATCCAGCCTAGTCACACATCTGTGTCACGCTGACACGCTGACTTTATTTAAGAATTACATTAGAGATGTCAGTAGAATACTCAATCTGTTAAACTCTAAATCAATGACCAAATAATTCAGTTAAGAGAATTCAATATTCGTCATCAAAACCAATAGAAATCTTTGTACTTATTTTTGTACAAATCTTTGTAGTCATTCTTTTTCTTTGTAGTTAAATAACTACAAATCTTTGTAGTTATTTAAAGCAGTAGCTTACTTTGATATGCATTCCCATAACTTGTGTATATAGTAGCCCTATGTATCAATCTGTTATTTGATCATTTATGTCAGTGTGAATATGTGTGTGTTTTAATATATTCCTACATGACCAGGTATCAGTTCGCACGCAATTTTTAACTTCTCACCAACATCGTCTTCCCTGTCTGGTGTTGGTCGCTCACACCACCGCTATTCATTTTTCAAAGTCGTTTGTTACACAACCCTGAGTAGATTTCGACTTCGCCATCCTGCAATGTACACCGATATACACAGCAGAATGTTGTGTATATTGAAAATGTAATAGAAGCGTAGGGTACCTTAACCGGACATTCGGCCCATCGAGCTTCACCGCTTCTGCTCAGCGATCGTGTTTCACTTGCCGCCCAGCATTTGACACTTTAATGTAGCCAACCCCGACCAGGGGAGAAGTGGCTGTTTTTTCTTTTTTTTTCGTTCTTAGATCGAGACTAGATTAGTGAACGTCCACGAGACCCTTTCATATGGCTCCAGCTATCATGAAGGAATCTTTGGATGAGACCCACTAATAGACAACTCGATAGTCTTTTCATCCCTGAACCCACTTCCGGTGATTAATTAGTTTCGTCACCATTACCACCACATAAGTCAGCAGCCATGTACACGCAGAGAATCATTAGGATAAATAGACCCGCCATATGACAGTCTAAACCTAACTAACGTTCCCTATTAGTATGTAAACAATCCAATGCTTTGCAAATTTTGCTTCGCAAAGATAGGAAGAACCAATATAGAAGGATCAGAAAGCAACGTTGCTGCGTATATTTGGCTGCCACAAGCCAGTTAGTCATGTAGTCATTTTTCTGATACCTTGCATCGGACGCATAGCTTGCTACTAATCTGAAACGAGTGGTGGTGCTCACTTTCACGGACTAAGACCGTACTGAAAATTACGATCGAAAGAGTTTTTGCTATTTTGCTCAGTGTTGTTTTCCGTTCATACTGAACTCACCATGGGACACGTACGTTACTGTTTTACAGCTATATTAGTCCGAACAAAGTCTCTAACTAAGGATCACACACCGGCTGCGTCGGCGATAGTTACTTTCACGTTTCACAGTAGAAAAACTGTTGCTATGTGGTGGCTTCATCACTTTCTCGTCGAGTGGATAAAGAAACACCGAAAGTTACTTCTTTACCTCCCCACCGATGCGCATGTGTCTGGCCGGCAATGTGTCTTTCAATAGAAAGCGCAGCGAATAGCAAAATATTACTGCTTCCATCTATACAACGACTATATTGTATCATTACAGACCTCGGCTAGAAACAAACTCAACAGGGTCTTCTTTCTCATCTGGTCTGTCCACGCATGTTTTTTAGCTGATTTCGCCAGAAAATATATTAACAGAGTAGGAATCTCATTTTTTATGTTGATGCGCGTTGAAACAACCATTACTGCTGTAGCATCCGACAGTGATGAATGTCTCACCACGAAGAGTCTCCAACTGAGGATTGCCTCCTAGCCTGAAACAAGGAATGAAATGTAAAACAAGAAATAAGATATATATATATATATACACCCTCTTTTACTTGTTTCAGTCATTTGACTGTGGCCATGCTGGAGCACCACCTTTAGTCGATCGAGCAAATCGACCCCAGGACTTATTCTTTGTAAGCCTAGTACTTATTCTATCGGTCTCTTTTTGCCTAACCGCTAAGTTACAGGGACGTAAAAACACCAGCATATATACGACGGGCTTCTTTCAGTTTCCGTTCACTAAATCCACTCACAAGGCTTTGGTCGGCCCGAGGCTATAGTAGAAGACACTTGCCCAAGGTGCCACGCAGTAGGACTGAATCCAGAATCATATATATATATATATATATATATATGATACACTTATTTATAGACACATGCGCCTTCGCACTCACAAACAAATGCACACACACTCACACACACACATATATGTATGTATGTATGTATGTATGTATGTATGTATGTATGTACGTACGTATGTACGTACGTACGTACGTATGTATGTACGTACGTACGTATGTATGTACGTACGTACGTGCGTATGTACGTACGTACGTACGTATGTATGTACGTACGTACGTACGTATGTATGTACGTACGTACGTACGTATGTATGTACGTACGTACGTATGTACGTACGTACGTATGAATGTACGTACGTACGTATGTATGTACGTACGTACGTATGTATGTACGTACGTACGTACATACATACGTACATATGTACGTACGTACGTATGTATGTATGTACGTACGTACGTATGTATGTACGTACGTACGTACATACATACGTACATATGTACGTACGTACGTATGTATGTATGTACGTACGTACGTATGTATGTACGTACGTACGTATGTATGTACGTACGTATGTATGTATGTATGCATGTATGTATGTATGTATAGCAAATGCTAGTTTCCGTGCAGGAAAAGCAAAAACAGACTGTGAACAAAAATTAAATTAAATTTGTTATACATGATGAATATGAGTAATTAGTGAAGAGCAAAGTTATAAATAATGTTTTTCTTTGTTAATTTTCTGTGATGATCACGAATCCGTGGTATTTTCTTATATTTTGATAATCAGGTACTTGGTCACGTGCTGTCTTGATGTGCTGTTTCGACATGTGCACACACTTTCGCAAACACACACACACACACATTCGCAATATATTTATTTCCCTATCTCCCACATGCACGAACAATTTCTATGTTTAGCAGTATAAATTGTTTGTTATTGCACAAACAAACGTATGTCTTAATAACCACGTGATTTACTTGTTCTATAAACGCCATATGATTATGTGTGTTTGTGTGTGTATGTCTGCATATGTGTGTGTGTATGTGTGTATGTATACATCCTATTATATATTATGCAATGATCTGAAATATACAAAGTAAATGCTTTCAAAATATTGTTTGGTTTGATTTCATTATTATAACTTATACGATTTGATGCCAATATCAACCAGCCTGTATTGACTACATTTACGAAGATACTCTAAGATTTGGAATAGTTTGTTTATAAATACAATATGTGTGTGTGTGTGTGGATAGATAGATAGATAGATAGATGGATGGATGGATGGATGGATGGATAAGTTTCTTTATTGGCCACACAGGGCTGCACACAGATGGGACAAGTTACAAGGTAGAGCTTTTCTTTTGGGGGATGAAAAAAACAAAAAACAAAAGAAACAAAAAAAGGGGTGGCGTAGGTTTTCGATCAAGAGGGATCGTAAAAGGGAAGAAAAGAACAAAAAAATAATAAAAAAATAAAAATAAAAAAAGAAGAAAAGGAAAAGGAACAAAAGAAAAGAGAAATGAAAAAAGAAGAGAAAACGGGGAAAAAGAGGGGAAGAGGAAAAAAAAGAAAAGATAGATAGATAGATGGATGGATGGATATTGCTTGTGGTTTTTACGTGCCATGGTATACAGGAATTTGGACCTGAAAATCTTCAGCGTATACTGTCGTAAATGTTAAACAGGCAACTAGGATGTCGGCGTATCGTAACGTTTCTGATGCTTTGTTGTTATGTTAGTGTATGACATAGTACGGTTGTCTTTACATCAGCTTAACAGAAAAGTCATTTAAGAGCCGACCATACCAGTATATGATCTATTTCAGTAATCGTTCAATTTACGTTGAACGCAAAATATCACATCGTAGTTGAAAGCACACCAAAAATGAGCGGGAATAGAGAACTCAGATTCACTCACATAACCGGTATGACATATTGCGATCCCCTTCGGGGCAGCAGTATCAACGCCAGGGATGTCACATTTGAGGGGATAATTCACCATCTGTATTTCTGAAAAGTGCGACATCTCTCGCTGAGGAACACTGAATTGATATCTTCAAATACTAACAGCTCCGGGTTTACAGCTGTGCCGTTTCCTCTCTCTGTTTTGTTGGCCTCGATTCCTTATATCTGGTAGGTCTCATACCTCTACCATTCGGGCACGCCTAACCCATTCATAAGGCCAGTTGTTGCCACTCTTTGTCTTTTTACATCCTTCGGCAACGCAATAAGTATTATGCTGTCTTTCCTTCCATGAACATTGGCCCTTTGGAATCTCCACTCTGCTAATGCCTTCCCTGCAGGCAATCCCCTGCAACAGTTTAAAGTTCACGAGTCTCGGGTTGTCTTCAAAGGACATGGGCAATATTCCATCGTTTAGGTTCTACAAGTAAATAAAACAGTTTGTAAGTTCATTTTGAATCAACCTTAATACATGTCTGTTTTGTACTATAGATTTTACTGAAGCAGCTAAAATAAAAGACTAAGATGATCTCGATCTGATTGCACATCAGTATGTAGTGGCTCAAGACAGTTTGAAACAGTTTTAAAATTTTGTTGAACTTTCGATCATGACTTTTACTTTAACGTCCTAAGAGCAGCCGAGCATGACTCAAACGCTGAGACAACGTTGGTTGTTCGTCTTCGTTGGTTGTTCGTCTTCTTTCTTGGGAGCTTCTTTGGCGTGTGCGAGAAGTGTGTGTGTGTGTGTGTGTGTGTGTGTGTGTGTGTGTGTGTTCCATATACAGCTTTTAAAATAGCTCTAAATAAGCAACCGGGCACAGCTAGAGACTAAGTCATTTCTTTCTACTTTATAAAGCTTCCATTTTTCGTTCATGCTGTTTGCGTCTGTGTTTTTACATCTCAGTTCCTCCAGACGAAACCAACTGCTGTGTTGTCGTGTTTATTGAATGTGCGAGGAAAAACACATAAATGAATTAATTACAAAAACATCAACGGTATTGGATAGGCAGTTGTTTGGTAACATTATAGAGTGAGGTCTGGAAAATACGCGGTGTAGTTTGCAAGACAGACAACTATATTAGTACATAGTACACATGGCAGAGTTCGGAACGTGAATGTTTTGTTTATGTTTGTCTGGGAATTGGGGTAGATAGGGTGCTGGAGGAAAGAGGATGTAAATGAGCATGCATGGGTGTGTGTGAGAGAGAGAGAGAGAGAGAAATTACGCGGGGTGCATAAGTGCTTTTATATATATGTATATGTATATATGTGGATGGATGGATGGATGGGTGGATGGATAGATACACGTGTCGATTTGTGTATGTATATGCATAAATATATAGACTTCCTGAAGTAAGTGTATACAGATAAAAAATATATACAAACATTGATAAATGCATATGTATAAGCTCAAGCGTATATGCTTATGCTTACACACTCGCGCTCACAGACACACACGCATATATACATATATACATACATACATGTATGTATGTATGTATAAATGTATGTATGTATATAAACATTTGCACATTTCTTATTTGAACGCAACTTTATACAAGTTCATACGCATATATTTATTTAATACCGACTCAGGCATACGCGTATGCACGCACATACGTACATGCAAATATACACACACGCATACATAAAGCCTGCAACAACACATAGACACACATACACTTGTATTACACTCAGGTAAACGCCTGCATGTGTCAAAACGCCTGTTCCGTGTTAAGCTTTCAACAGAAAGTCTATAACAGTCAGAATAAACAACACAACATAAATACTGAACACAAATTCACATAAACATTGCCTCAGTACATGAAGTGATTAACAGGAAACGGTGCTGCTTCCAAAGATTCTTTTAAGGCTATTGCATGGCAATGGAGGCGAGTAGACGGGCTGGTGTAGAAATGGGAGAGTGTAGGGTAGTTTGTAAACAATGATCAACGGAGAAAAAAGAATGGGAAAGAAGAAATGAGCAAAGTTAATAATGATGATGATGTGAGGAAGAGGAATTGGATGAGAGGGTAGTATAGAGTGTACAAGGGCGTGGAGAGCGGATATCATTGTGTTAATGCTAGTTAGTAGAATAAAGAAGAAGAAAGATTACAATAAACAAATGAAGAGGATGATTGCCATTATTGCGGCCACATTGCTGGTAAGGAGGATTAGGATAATTAAGATCAGTAAGTAAGCAGCTCAGATTAACATTCACACAACTTGCCCTTAATAATCCCAATGTCAGTCCTAATTATTACAGCGTCCATTACTCGTACATTACTGACAAATATAGCTACAACACCTGGTTAGTACAGAGCACTACGTTTAGATTCTGCAGGTTACCGTGGGTATCTCTTTTCCTGCTGGTCTGGGAAGAAGCGGGGAAATTCATAGCCTTTAATAAGCCTGGCTTTTCGAGATCAATGAGAGTGACGCCCTTTATGTTTTACTTTATCTATTACAAGAAAGACACAAGCAGAAAGAGGGGCTTCTAGAGAAGTAGTATTCTGAGCGGTAAGAGCTTCGTATAGAGGTTGGTAAGCGCAGGGTTTGGTGGTGTTCAAAACCACTAAGTCCTGCGTCGTGGGAGGAGAGTCCAATTAGGACAGAGAGCATGTGTTGCGGTGGTACAAGACCAGCTAGATCCAATAAGGAATCGGTATTATAGTCGTGGTAAAACGATACAAGGAGAGAAGACAGTAAGCCACTGAGTGACATAAAGTCGGTGAGTCATTGTATGCCAGTCAGTCGAGTAGCCTTTCTCTGGATGCAATGGAGTTACTTCTTTGGCATAAGAGTTAGACCAACATTTAACTTTTTTGAAATATGTACTTCTTATAACTGAGGCACTCATGTATGCTTCTTACCATGACGTAATGTATCATGTGGTATTGCTTCGTTTCGAATACAGCCTTGAAGTTCACATGCACACATAGGCACACTAACTCATATAATCACACATGAATGCACAGAGGGAATCATGTGTATGTGTGTATTTATATATGTATGTATGCATTTATAGATAGATAGATAGATAGATAGATAGATAGATAGATAGATAGATAGATAGATAGATAGATAGATAGATAGACAGACAGACAGACTCATACATCAAACACTATAGACATTAATTTTTTTCATACGTAAAATTGTAGCCGTGTGGTTAAGAAGTTTGCTCCAGTAATTCCAAGTTCCTGGCTTGATACCCGAATACATGTTTCACATTGACCAATCTCTTGTAAAAGAAATCTTGTAAACAAAAGAAATTGTACGGAAGCTCATCATATATGTAGTGGGGGCTCTGTCTGATTAAAGGTACATGAGTGGCGAAATTAGCCAACACCAGCCGACGAAGCGTACGGAAATACGCGAAAGTAAACATCTAGTTTGAGAGATTTCGATTCGGTCATGGGGCGGTTCTTCCCCAGTCAGCGTATGTGTATAGATTTGCGCTCTTCCTACAGCACAAATGGGATTGAGGGTGAGTTATCTAAGGTGTTTTAACACCGGCGACATAAGAATTTATATACTCCGCCACGCGATTACAGCCACCGGAAAATACACAAAGCTTATACATTAGTATATGTATTTAATAATCTCTTATTATAAAAGGCAGATTTTATCTGCCTCCCTTTGGGAGTTATAGAAATCTACAATATAGGATTTCTTCAATTACAATTTACCTAGCAATTTTAAGAGTACAATGCATCGCGTCATGCCAGGTCCAGTTTTTAAAATTTAAACTCCAATTAAGCAAAATTTACAGAAAACTCACATTCTGGTGTGTGTGTCAAACGCTTTTCTTAGTCTGGTTTACACCACACGCAAACGCACACACACACAAAGGGAGCGAATTGTTTCACTGACGCTATCACCTTTCTCCTCCTTTGTCTTTGCAAGTTGGCAGCTATTAAAGTGAAAACAGTGAATCCGACAGCGATTAAGAACACGAATTAGCACCTGAATGGAGTGAAAATTTAAAAACTGTTTCTTTCGGTGATTTTTCTGAAGAAACTGCACCAAGCCACAGACTTTCCCAGAAGAGTAAAGCCTTACACTATTTCTATTTACTTTTTCGAATGAGCCCATTTGAAATCATTACGGCAGAAACGAACTGTTACGCTAAACGTAAACAAACGAAAGAAACGATAGTTTGTTATTTCCCACAACCTTAAATGAAATTAAGGCCTATTTTACCATAAATATATTATGGGTATCAGAAAGTTACCCAGAATAACAAATTCTATCGTAAAATTTTGTTGTATACCCAATTGAATATTAGCTAATAACCATTTTCTATAGCGATGTTTGAACAAAATTTTAATAATTTTACAGAATGTTACCCAGAATAACAAATTCTATCGTAAAATTTTGTTGTATACCCAATTGAATATTAGCTAATAACCCATTTTCTATAGCGATGTTTGAACAAAATTTTAATAATTTTACAGAATGTTACCCAGAATAACAAATTCTATCGTAAAATTTTGTTGTATACCCAATTGAATATTAGCTAATAACCCTTTTCTATAGCGATGTTTGAACAAAATTTTAATAATTTTACAGAATGTTACCCAGAATAACAAATTCTATCGTAAAATTTTGTTGTATACCCAATTGAATATTAGCTAATAACCCATTTTCTATAGCGATGTTTGAACAAAATTTTAATAATTTTACAGAATGTTACCCAGAATAACAAATTCTATCGTAAAATTTTGTTGTATACCCAATTGAATATTAGCTAATAACCCATTTTCTATAGCGATGTTTGAACAAAATTTTAATAATTTTACAGAATGTTACCCAGAATAACAATTCTATCGTAAAATTTTGTTGTATACCCAATTGAATATTAGCTAATAACCCATTTTCTATAGCGATGTTTGAACAAAATTTTAATAATTTTACAGAAAGTTACCCAGAATAACAAACGAGCCCTTCAGGGTATTAGCGCGCGTCTACGATGAGTCTACGATTTAAAAAAAATTACGATCATATTTTTCCATTTTAATGCATTTTTTTCGCTTTTATATAAGGGAAGTAACTCTCTAAAAATATCTACGATGTGTCAACGATTTAAAGAAAAATTTACCTTAATTTTTTTTCAATTTTTAATGCATTTTTTTGCTATTTTTTGGCTATAACTCTCTAAAAATGCTTATATAGTTATTTCCCTTACAAACCCGAGCAACGCCGGGCGATACTGCTAGTTATATATATATTGTAAACAAATATCGGAGGCTTCATAAGTTCGGGAGGAAGAGCGACTACGAAAGTCATTTTTATACAATAATGACTATATACTAATATATCATAGTAATACCATATATACTCCGATTAAAGCGACATCTATCTAAACAATTGACTGAAAAATGATGTGCTAACTTCCAGCTAGAATCGGTACTACAAATCAATGCTACGATGGCTCCTGACTCTTTTACTCTTTTACTTGTTTCAGTCATTTGACTGCGGCCATACTGGAGCACCGCCTTTAGTCGAGCAAATCGACCCCGGGACTTATTCTTTGTAAGCCCTGTATTTATTCTATCGGTCTGTTTTGCCGAACCGCTAAGTGACGGGGACGTAAACACACCAGCATATATATACATATATACGACAGGCTTCTTTCAGTTTTCGTCTACCAAATCCAAATTGGTCGGCCCGGGGCTATAGCAGAAGACACTTGCCCAAGATGCCACGCAGTGGGACTGAACCCGGAACCCTGTGGTTGGTTAGCAAGCTACTTACCACACAGCCACTCCTGCGCCTATGATATACTAATATATCATAATAATAACATATATACTCCGATTAAAGTGACATTTGCCCCTCTCAATGTCACCGATGTTTATGCAAAGGAAGGGACTCCAACTTGGCACAACTGTCGTCAGAGGCGTTCCTTTTTGGAATGCAAACAGGCGGAATCGATACAGCAAGGCAGCTTCCCTGAACTTCTAACATTCCACTAACCCACGGCCCTGGATATGTTTCAAGCGTATGAACGGACTGCGATGGAATGGTTTCACACAAACCCACACGGTTGCACACACAAGCGCGCGCGCACACACACACACACACACAAATATACGAATACACGCACACACACATATGCACTTGTATGTGTGTGTATATATATATATATATATATATATATACACGCGTGTGTTCTTGTATGATATATATCGCAGTAAAATATTTATATATATATATATCAATACATATATATATAATATATGCACATATATCTATAAAACACATTTACAAATACAAAGTTATATATATATATATATATATGTGTGTGTGTGTGTGTGTGTGTGTGTGGTGTGTGTGTGTGTGTGTGTGGACATAACATGATACATCATCATTTAGTCCAGCATATCCCGTCTACATTGCCGAAAACAGTATTCACAACTATATGTAAATATAAATAGCTGCATGTGTGTTAGGGAGCGTAACATATAAAGTTCGTTATGCAGAGCGTGATATATTCGCAAATGAACAACCACGACATATTAGAATAAATATATGGATTTGACCTATACGGGAAAGTGGGAGAGAGAGAGAGACAGAGATAGAGATGAGTCTATGTAGATATGTATGTTTTTATAAAAGACCTTCTATAAACCAATATTAAGTAGCCGACAAGAAACCAAAGTCCTTAACGATGTCAAATATTGCTAATAAAATCCCTGCTTCCATTACACGATATTCATTGCTCATTCCCAAAGTTCAAAGAGTCTAGTGAAAACTGACCAATATCAAAATCTATAAAATGTTTATAACCCAATAGAATTCTTCTAGATACTAACGATTGAATTTATAAACCTGGCATAATATATTGGTAATTCCGTGTATAAGTAAAAAAAAAAAAAAAGATCATAAATAGATAGTAATTGGGAAGAAACTTTTCGCAAAGAAATTACTATAGAAAATGTAACATCTTACCGAAAATATAACAAATAGTCCTTTGGAATACGTATGGAATATGTATATTATGCAGGCACATAAGTAGTGAGTAGATAGAACTGCTTAAATGCGTTTGTAGACACACACATGAGAAAGAAAAAATGAGCGACAGATGAAGTACACTGTTCCGTTGCCGAAATTATATTTCATTGACAAGAAATATTGTTATAATTTCGTCTGGAAGATGAAGGTATAACGTTCCTAATATAAAGGTGACGAGCTGGCAAAAACGTTAGCACGCCGGGCGAAATGCTTTGCGGTATTTCGTCTGCCGCTACGTTCTGAGTTCAAATTCATCCGAGGTCGACTTTACCTTTCATCCTTTCGGGGTCGATTAAATAAGTACCAGTGACGCAGTGGGGTCGATATAATCGACTTAATCCGTTTGTCTGTCCTTGTTTGTCCCCTCTATGTTTAGCCCATTGTGGGCAGTAAAGATATAGGTATTTCGTCTGCCGCTACGTTCTGAGTTCAAATGCCGCCGAGGTCGACTTTTCCTTTCATCCTTTCGGGGTCGATAGTTTAAGTACCAGTTACGCACTGGGGTCGATGTAATCGACTTAATACTTTTGTCTGTCCTTTGTCCCCTCTATGTTTAGCCCCTTGTGTGTAATAAAGAAATATGTATTTCATCTGTCTTTACGTTCTGAGTTCAAGTTCTACCGAGGTCAACTTTGCTTTCATCCTTTCGGGGTCGATAAATTAAGTACCTGTTGCGTACTGGGGTCGATGTATTCGATTTGTTCCCGACTCCAAAATTTGTGCCTTTAGTAGAAAGGAATATTACTCGTCATGAAGGCGGCGAGCACAGACACAAAGGCACACACATAAACACATACTGGCTGTGTGGTAAGTAGCTTGCTTACTAACTACATGGTTCTGGGCTCAACCCCACTACGTGGCACCTAGGGCAAGTGTCTTCTGCTATAGCCTTGGGACAACCGAAGCCTTGTGAGTGGATTTAGTGGACGGAAACTGAAAGAAGTCCGTCATATATATATGTATATGTATGTATGTGTGTGTGTGTATGTATGTATGTGTTTGTGTCTCAGTGTTTTCCCCCACCATAGCTTAACATAGCTTTGTAAGCCTAGTACTAATTCTATCGGTCATTTTTGCTGAACCGTTAAGTTACGGTTACGGGGACATAAACGCACTAGCATCGGTTGTCAAGCGATGATGAGGGAGAACAAACACACACACACACACACAACGGGTTTCTTTCAGTTTCCGTCTATCAAATCCACTCCCAAACACACAGATAAGTATGTGTGCATGGGCGAGCGCGTGCAGTGAAAGAAGGCGGACGTCGACGAGGTTTGCCGGTGTAGTTTGTCTAAAAGGGAATTATAGCTGCAACCAGATACATTAGCGACACTTTTAAGTATTTTGTTTATGACTCTGTGTTTGTGTGTTGTGGGGGAGGTGTTCGTATGACATTTTGAAATACACGCTTAAATACTTTTTCTTGCTTTGAGAGTTTGTTTCGTTTTTGTTTTCGTTGTTAGAGTTACCGTTGTGTTGTTATGTTGCTACCATCCTTATTCTGTTATTCTTGGTGGTAATGGTAGTGGTGAAGGTGGTGGTGGTGGTTGGTGATGATGATGATGATGATGATGATGATAATAATAGTAGACGTAATGGTGGCGTTGTCGGTGTTGGTTTTGTTGTGCTTTTGTGGTTTCAGAGTTTTGAAGGTATTTTTGTTAGATGGAAACCTGATTTTTAGGTCCTGTCTAACCAAATTGCACTTGGAAACTTTTAAGCGACTGCACACAGCCATACACTTGGACACACACGCACACACAAATATATATACATATATACAGACACATACATACATACATATACATACGTATATATATATATATATATATATATATATATATATATATATATTATATATATATATGTAAATGTAGATATATGTGTGTAGTTACTGGCATATGTGTGTGTCTGTCTGTGTGTGTATTTGTGATTAAAAAATAACTTTTACTCAACGTGTTTAAAGCTGCCTGATGTTTGGTTGGCCTTCGTTTTTTATGTTTTTTTTTATTTTATTTATTTATTTATTTATTTATTTATTTATTTATTTATTGTCATCAAACATTAGGCGTCATATAATAAGTATAAGAAGAAAAAAATACATCATAAATCAATGGAGAAAAAAAAATCACTCTGCTCTGGTCAGATAATCAGTTAAGTAAGGAAACACGCAAAGTGAAAGTAGGGGTGGTATTGGGAGTAGAAAATATGGCAGCAGGGTGAGAAGAGAAAAAAAAAACTAACGTTGAGATGTAGTTTTGCAATCTGTAAAAGCTTTTACGGTACAAATTTTTATATTATATAGATTATTATCATTTTTTTGTTTGTGTTTGTTATTTTTTTTTCATTCTCGTTCCTCTTATGGTTCTTTTTCTCCTCCTCCTCAGACTGATTTTTTTATTCGTGTCAATTTTTTTTATTTGTATACATATATACATATATACTTTCAGTCGATATGTGGGAAAAAAGACAGTTTACTTGGTGTTAAGGTATCATTTTGTTTTCATTTCTTCTTGCTCTTCAAACCCTTCGTATATTTTCTTTCGTTTCACTTTACATATATATATGTATATATATATAAATATATATATATAATATATATATATATATTCGTATGTGTTTGTGAATATATCTTCACGTGTACCTACCAGTATATGTGTGCTTATGTATGTATTTATGTATGTATGTATGTATGTATGTATGTATGTAATGTATGTATGTATATAATGTATGTATGTATGTTTGGTTGTTTGTATGTATGTACTCATATAATACAATAAATGAAGCTGAACTCTGAATAATGATGAGTGTGGAAGGAAACTCACATGATATTAATAGAGTACATCTCAACTTTTCTTTGAAATATAACTCAATGCAAGTACTCAACCAATAATTGTAGGTATTACTAAATTTCTCGGTACTGCGATAAAAGTCTAAATGTATGTATACAAGTATGTATGTTTACATCTATGATTATATTTTGATTGACTCCGTCTCTTAACACTCTGGGGTTTCACCTGAGCGCTGATTGTTATCAGACAGGTTCTGATGTCACATGACCTTGAGCACGAACAACAAAAGACTGTCTCGACCAATATATATATATATAAATATATGTGTGTGTGTGCGAGCGTGTGTGTGCGAGCGTGTGTGTGCATGGATATCTGTATACCATGAGTATCTGTGCATATATGTACATAGATGTATAGATATATTTGTGTATAACAGCCAACAACTGATGAAGGGTCGTTCTTTGTTTTGTTTTCCATTTGTGTCTTTCGTTGTTCGAAAGAATAGTTCATGTTTCAGGGTACTCGTGCTTCGTACTTCTTTGTTGTACACATTTCATGACGTCATGTGCCCATATATGCATGCATGCATATATATATTACAGAGATGTACTTGCATAGCAAGTGACCTGATTTGAGATCGTATGCTGAAACAAAAACAATTGCAGCGTGGAAGGTGTTTATAAGCCATTTAGAAACACACAAAAACTGCTAGATTCACTTCAACATTTAAATTTAATTTGCCAAAATATTTACGTCGCTTTAAGACTGCGACCTGATCACTGACAAAATTCCGTGGTGCATTGTATGTATGTATGTACGTATATATATATATATATATATATATATATAATATATATATATATATATATATATATATATACATATATGAGTCGTCTAAGAGACCATAAGTCAGGAAAAAGATACGCTCGTATATCTGTTTGTAGAGTCGGTATATTATCCGAAAAGTATAGTATTAAATATCCATCACGGTTTCGCCTACAGAATACAATGGAGTGTTAAGTAACAATCCCATTATATAACTTTACGCTCTTCAGAGTTAGCTGATACAGAAGGGAAATATTGCGAGTGTTCTCTATTGTCGACAGTGGATTAATACAACCGGTCAGCGGTGAAACGAAAAAGAGGCCAGGAGATTAGGTAAGGAGTTATGTCCCTCATTTGAGTATGCTGTTAAGCCGGCAAGAGTTGTCTTGAAGTGGGGAAGATGTGTATTATTAATGTGATGCTCCTGTGGGAATGGGGTGTGTGATATGTGTAGTGGTGTCATTTGTATAATTGTATCTGTGGGTGTAGGTATATATAGGTGTGTTCGTTCAAAGGAAGTAATTCCTGTCGTACCTGCACACCCCACCGTGACGGAAACCACAGGTCCCATGCCTTCCATTATGCCCTCGGGCCCGGCAAAAAGAGTTTGACCAAAGTACACACCAATGCATCCATGTACACATACGCACACCCCTATAAGGCAGATAACCTACAAAATAGACAAAATAGTCTCCCACTACCTTTGCACACAAATTGTACCCACAACATGCACAGACTCCTACACACACACATTACACACCGCACGCTAACAACCCCTTTGACTTTATCCGTAACAGAAACAAAACAGACCAACGAATACACCTATATATACATACACTACTAGATAAAATTATGCATATGACACCACTTCTCATATCACACACCCCATTCGCACAGGAGCACCATATTAATAGTATACGTCTTCCCTACTTCAAGATAACTCTTGCCAGCTTAACAGCATACCCAATTAAGGGACATAACTCCTAACCTAATCCCCTGACCTCCTTTTCGTTTCACCACCTTTTTAACAGCAACCGCTGACCAATTGTACTAATCCACCTCCGAAAATAGAAAGCAGTCGCCATATTCTCTTCCATATCGGCTAACTCTGATGAGCGTAAAGTTATATCATCAGATTGTTATCTAACACTTCATTGTAATCTTTAGGCGAAACCGATTGGTACGATCAGCCGTGATAGATATTTAATACAATACTTTACGGATACTTTGTGTGTGTGTGTGTGTGTGTGTGGTGTGTGTGTGTGTTTTAGAGGCTCGTGTTGCAATCGTGATGTAATGAGTTCAGTTCCACTACACGGTGTCTTGGGTCATTATTTTCTACCATGGCCTCGAGCCAATCCATGTCCGCTGTTTCCAGTCATTGATATTATCTGTCGGTTGCTACTGTTTGGTCGCTACCTTTTTTTCGGTGACATACTCGTTTTTAAATCCTGTAACATTTTATAATATCGTTTATTTTTCTTTTACGTGTTCACTCATTGGATTGTGACCATGATGGAGCATCCCTTTGAAGGATTTAGTCGAACAAATCGATCCCAATATTTATTTTGAAAGCCTGCTACTTGTTGTATCGTGCCACTTGGATACAAAAGAAAACAAACCAGCACCGATTGTCAAGAGGTGCTAGAGGACAAACATAATCACAAAGATACATACACACACACACACACACACATACACGCACATATATATATATATAGACATATACACAGCTTCCGTCTACCAAATTCACATAAACTGTATTGGTCAGCCAAGTGTAATAGTAGAGGATACGCGCTCAAGTTGCCGCCCGCAGTGGTGCTGAACCCGAAATGATGTGTTTTGGAAGTGAAAGTGAGCATTTTAACAACACACGCATGCCAGCAACTATACTGCAGATAGTTTTTATTGACAGAACTAGATTTGCATTCGTTTTTATAAAGCTTCTTGTAGTTTCGGGTGACACATATTTTTTAGTAATTGCTGGATTTTCGTTTTGATTGATCTAAATTCAGACAATTTGACTATTGAAATTATATTTACTCTACATCTTTTGAAATAATTATTTTAATCCTGAATTTATACTACTCCCACAATATTTTTGCTTCAAAATGATTGTGAGATTCAATTTATAATTAAAAATTAAAAACCCCATTTTGTAAATTAATTATTTTTGTTTCCATGGACTAATTGCCAAAAATTTATTTGATGCCTTCAAGTCGTTTAAAGATGTAATGATGTCAAATCATTTGAATGTATGAATAAATAAAATATTCTGAAAGTAATATCAGTTCATTTAAAATCTAAATCAAAATTATTATGTTTTTTTAATTCTGGAGACCTTACATTTCCAAGGCATGAATCTTGCAGTTTTTCTGAAATGGAACAATGATCGATTTCGAAAGATACTAAGCTACTATGACTATTAACCGTTTATGTAAATTCAATATTCCTTGTTTAGAATCAATAATATAAATTTATATATTATATTTATTCATGAGATTGTCTTCCCCATTTACTCGATTTAATTTCATGTTTCTTATCACCTAAGTTGACCTATACAATTCTAAAGCTTTATATTACTAAATTCGTATATAAAGCGTGACATTTTACATACGACGGAGAAACATTTTCATACAGTCTTTCTACATGTATCGACAGTATGTTCGCTTCATGGAGAAACAACTTCTTCTGCCTTTCAGTGAAACATATAATACTGCTTACATCATGTTACTAGAGAAAAGCTTCTGCATAAGCGCAACATGGCTGTGCGGTTAAGAAGCTCGCTTTGAAACCTCGTGGTTTCAGATACAGTCCCACAGCGCGACACCTTGGACAGATGCCTTCAACTATTTAAGGCGGCGAGCCGGCAGAAACGTTAGCACGCCGGGCGAAATGCGTAGCCGTATTTCGTCTGCCATTACGTTCTGAATTCAAATTCCGCCGAGGTCGACTTTGCCTTTCATCCTTTCGGGGTCGATTAAATAAGTACCAGTTACGCACTGGGGTCGATGTAATCGACTTAATCCGTTTGTCTGTCCTTGTTTGTCCCCTCTGTGTTTAGCCCCTTGTGGGCAGTAAAGAAATAAGATACCTTCAACTATCTCCTCGGGCCGACTCATGCCTTGTGACTGAATTTGGTAGGTGGGAATTAAATAGAATTCCGTTTTGTGTGTGTGTGTGTTCTCACTATCACCTAACAACCGGTGTCGGCTTGTTTACAACCTCTATAACTTTGCAGTTCAGCAAAAGAGAACGATAGAATATTACCAGACTTTTAAAAAATAAGTACTGGGATGATGTTTTTTTGTCTAGATCCTTCGAGGCAACGCCTCAGCACGGCCGCAACCCAATGACTGAGATAAGTATAAGAAGGTCAAAGACATATTGATAGTATGTTTGCTTCTTGGAAAAGTCATTTTGTCTATCTTTCAGCAAGAAATACAATACTATTTATACTGATTTATGTCACCAGAGAAAAGGTCTGAGGAGAGGAATTGCTTTAAGTTAGTCTCCAATCCAAGAAGAGAGGGAAGAAAGACAACTTAAACAAGGAACCCTGTGAAATCAAAATAAGAGAGACAGATTAGGTAGTTGATTCTGGCTGCACTGGGGAAGATTAGAGAGATAAACCACATTACCTATGCTTTTTAACTTTAAAGCGACTAGAATAAGGAAATGCTCCTACAAACTTTACGATGGAGGAAAAGTAATTCCTTCACGATAGTAATACTTTGCTCCTAAAAATATATCACGCGTTTCGATATTTTCTCTTCATTAATGAAATGCCCGGGAACAAAAATTCAGTAAGAAAAGAGAAATAACATATAAACATTGAATGTTTTAGGTAAAGTGTTTTCTATTTCGTAACCGGTATTTGTTGAATGTTTTTTATATTGATTTCTAACAGTGATTAAAGGTCACAAATTTATGGCGGGTGAGGGATAAGTCGATTAAAGTATCCCCAGTACCTGAATAGTACAATATTTCATCAATCCCGCAAGGTCAAAATGTAAAGATAATCTCTGAGGGATTGATCTTAGAACGTAAACGACAACAAGTATATACTGCAGAGTATTTTATCCGACTCTGCTAATCTACTCTGGTATTCCGCCACTTTTTAACATTCCATTTTGTAATATTGATGAGATATAAAATGAAGGAATAGTCCATTTTAGTATTTCTGGGAAGCTGTGTCCTAAAGATGATTATGAAGAGGAAAATGAGATTTGCCTTACCTTCCTGGCTTTCAGGCTACATTGGAAGGAGAGAAACTATTTCTTTACTCTTCTGGGATTTTTGAGAAACCGAACGCATATTTGCCACACAATTCTCCCAATTCCTAATTTTTCAAACTAATAACTTCATCATTTCTATTTAGTTGATAATATGCAAAAAGATTAGAGTCATTGTACAACCATGTATTCCATTTTGAAGTGTGCATTCTACACACGTCACAATAATTCAGCACTGATTCCATAAAGAGAGACAACGGGAAAATCCTCCAATAAGCTTCTGCAAATATTTTCCCTTTCGACAGTAAAAATGTGTAATCACTGCACATATCAAGAAAGCATAATCGCACCTTATTCCCAGTAAACATGAACAGCACGCATCAAGAACCCTCATAGTCATATGGTCATATTTATTTGCATGGAAGAAAGTAATTCTATGAATTTCATTTATTCTGTCAAATCTTTTGAAGTGACAATTGTTTCTTAGCTTGAGCAATAAAAGTTTGAGTGATACTAAATAACTCTTCAATAAACCACCCAAAAGTTTTAAATGTTTGCTGAAAATGCAGTTTGATTGAACGAAGTCGATTAAGTAAAGTTAATCAGCTCAGCTTGACTGACAACCTGAATCTAAGGGAGATAATTTTCTTTAACATGAACCATGCTAATCATGGATTTCTTTCTTTTTCCTTTCAGATCAAAAACTACTTCAGACACCACTTATATTCGTCTCTCAATGATTCGTATGGAGAAAATGACAGAGAAACTCGTGCATGGAATTGTATGCAGAGTGCGGTATGTTCATTTGTGTTTGTTATATTTTAGATTGTTAGTTTTATTCCTTTCTTCCTTTCTATTTTTATTTTTATTTTTCTACTGTTGGCTGTCGTAAAACTAAAGTCGGGCTGCAGGCATGGATTTTGTGAAACTTAGTGTCAAAAACAAACATTAAACGTTTAGGTAGTAGAGACTGGCAAGCTCCAGACTGGATGAGTTTCGACAGCGCTCAGGAGTACCTTTTATATTCTCAGAGGAGTAAGTAAAAAAACATTGAGATGAGGAGGATTAAGAGGGAGGGGAAAGAGGGAGAGACAATGGAAACAAGAGTAAAGCTGATGATGTTAATGATATGAAAAAGAGAGCAGCAGCAGCAGAAGAAGAATAAGAAGAAGAGGCAGAGGAGGAAGGAGAAGTAGGCGTTGGCTGCAAAGGCGTTTTGTGTGGCCTCTCCTATTAATGCGGTTGAGTCGCAGCCGACTTCTCGATTATACAAGGAAAAAACGAGTTAAAATTCGAGTCTAGCTTTTTTATATATATTTGTTAATGTTGTAATTTTTTGCTGTTCTTCTTCTTCTTCTTCTCTTGTTTTGCCAACAACATGTAGGTAAAATGGCCGAACAGACATGGCAGTATAGAATTAGCACCTTAAAACGCCCGATTCTAAATCTGCAAAACCTTTGATTTTCAGACAGCTTAGTTTACCAATTCTTCCAGGATTATCAGTATTGTTAGACAGGGAGTTCAATACAGGAAATAAGCCTTTCCCCTCATTTGAGAAACTAGTAGGGTTTGAAATCAAGAAGTAGAGATATTCAACACTTTAACTATTTCTGCCAACACATTAAACTAACAAACTAAAACAGCATCCATCATCTCTATCAACACACTTTTCATTATCGTCGACTCTCTCACCGTCGTTTTTATCATCGTCATCGTCATCGTCTCATTATATTATAATCATCATCAACTACGTCATCATCAAAGGTATCATCATTATCATCGTCGCCATTTTCGATATCATCGTCGTCGTCGTCGTTATGATCATAGAAATGCATGGTGGTGTTCCATACGTCAGATAGCATTTAAAGTTGTTTTATATTCGACAAGCTGACAGGTTTATAAAGCTACATGATATTTATATAGGGAACATTTTCCTCGTTGTTTGTTTACCCTTGGTTACTGACACCATCATTAGTAATAAAGAGCTGGACAAAATCTCGTGCAAAAGGGAAAGTTATTATTTTTTTATTATATTATTTTTTTATTATATTATCTTTGCTGTGTTTGTTGTTTGTTTTCTTCCCTAGTTGATGGTTAACAGATATTGAAGTTCTGTGTTTGCTGTGCTTCGTTTTTTTTTTTAATTACTTCTAAATGGAAAATATTACAGCTTCTTGCTATATGCATGCTTACATACATACATACATGCAGATATATGCGACAAACTGACAAAGACAGACAGACACATACATACATACATAATATAAATTCTTCATCTCAGAAATATAGAATTATATCTATGTATACTGTTAATATTAGCTGAACTGGTGTTCTCATCTTGATTGTTGCTTTCATACGTTTTAGCTGTTGTACGCTGCGTAAGCATAGCGTAGTGGATATAGATAGGAATTAATGTAACGCACTCACCTAGAGATTCTGAGTTCAATCTTCACTAAGGTAAACTCAAAATATTAATTGAAGCGAAAAATGTCACGAAATGTGGAGAGTTTAATAAAAACAGTGTACCACCGTGGATCAAATAAAGGGTTAGGTTCGAAATTCGATACAACAACTGAGTTCGACTCAAAACACCTAAAAGAGGTTGAAGCATACAATAGTCGAAACGTTGTATGAGGACACCAGTCTGATTAATATAAAAAATATACACACAGACAGATAGATATGATTTCGCTTAGGCATAGCGATACTAGTAATCACTTATTAGAACTCAACATGCTTATGCGTTACAGTAAAATATTAGGTGAATACAGAATGTAAAATACATTATTCAATGAGAAAAGAACAGGGGTTACGTTAGCTTATAGTCACGCCTGCTTCAGGATGTAGTGTACTCAAAGCTATTTTGTCATTCATTACTCGATATGTGTGTGGGGGTGGGGGATACTTACACTTAGATACAATAACCGATCAGCAAAAGTTCGCTTCATTCTGATGATCGATTATGTGAAACTCTGAGTAACATTTTTGTGAAGTTTTACAACTTCAATAAAACACTATATTTTACTCCACCTCAGATAGATGAGTAATACTTTTCTCCATGTTTTACACACTCACACATACACACGTATATATGTATATATATGGGTCAAAACAGTTTAATTCAAATTTGTATTTATTAGTATTTATTAGCATCAGACACCTGGATCAATTGAATTGATACAGAACCTGGTAAATAATCGATTCAATCTTCATTTTGACACATGTAGTTTAATAGCTTGGACTTAAGTATTGGACAGGACCGGGGTATGTCACTGGTAATGTATTGTAAGCATTCCCAACAAGGAAATAGAAATATCCAAAATAAATACGTTGTTATATCCACTATGATGAAATCGAACCCAAATACAAATGCTAGAATTTTAAACCTCCTAGTAACTGGTCCTGTCGTTTGTAATTTTTATTTCGTTTCATTTTGTTTTAACTTCTAGATCAATCCCACACTGGGGAATGAACGCTAAACAATTGATAGCTTTAATGTATATATTTCTTCATATATTCATTATTTGGTGGCGATAATGATAACACTGGTGATGATGACAGCAGTACTGGTGGTGGTCGTGCTGGTAGTGAAACGGGAATGATAGATAATTTTTGTATGTTTTTCTAAATAGACAGATTGATCGATTGGCTGGCATAATTATCTATTTATTCTTATTTATTTATTTATTTATGAGATAAATAGATGAATATTGTATTTTAGCATTTCCCCTATTCGCTTAGAGAGCAAGTGTGTGTGTATATATATATATTATATATATATATATATATATATATACATACATGGCTATGCATATAAGTTATAATTTGGTATTTCCACATCGGTATAGGCTTACGTTTTGCATATGTATATATATATGTGTGTGTGTGTGTGCGTGTATTTCTCTTTGCTCTACACACGCGCGCATATACACAAACACATACACACAAACTCATATTTATGCGTCTGTACTTTGCGTGTTATATATATATATATATATATAATATATATATATATATATATATATATATATATATATATATACATACATGGCTATGCATATAAGTTATAATTTGTATTTCCACATCGGTATAGGCTTACGTTTTGCATATGTATATATATATGTGTGTGTGTGTGTGCGTGTATTTCTCTTTGCTCTACACACGCGCGCATATACACAAACACATACACACAAACTCATATTTATGCGTCTGTACTTTGCGTGTTATTATATATATATATATATATATATATATATATATAATCAGCTTTTCGTGATTATACCTATATATTTTTTATGTATAGAACTCTTTTCTAATAGACATGCGCAATACATAGTTTTCTGTTGAGAGGAAAGGATTAAGATGGTGGCGAGATAAGAGATAAAAAGGAGTGAAAATGAAGGAGAAAATCGATGGAATCAATACCATACCTTTTGTTAGAGAGAGAAAAAAAACACCAAGTATACAAATATACGGTTCTGACACAAATAATGGATACTTATCTCTCTGACTGTCAGCTTCTGTCTATAATACGTTAGCAATTTCAATGTCCACTGTTTTTGACAAATACGACCTTAAGAGGTACAAAAGCTAATACCAACCAAAACTAAGTTGTCAATATACGAAATATCCAATTTTAGTTTTAAAGCATTGTTTTTCGTATTATTATTATTATTATTACTATTATTATTATTATTATTATTATTATTATTATCATTATTATTATCATTATTATTATTATTATTATTATTATTATTATTATTATTGTTATTATCATCATCATTATTATTATTATTATTATTATTATTATTATTATTATTATTATTATTATTATTATTATTTTCCATTGTGTTTGGAAAGATATATTTCCTGGTTATAGAGAGAACTGTTTCGCCTTGTATTATTATATATTATATGGAATATTTGACAAAATTGGTTCTCTTTTTCTTCGTTTTCTTTATTATATTTGCTTCTGGAGCTTTTGTTTTGGGGGGTTGCTTTTCTTTTTTCATTTTAGTTATTTTGTGCTTTTTTTTTGTTTTACTTTATTTTTAGCTTTTGTATTTATGTAACTTTTTTTTTAATTCTTTCTAAAACATCAACGCATTATTAAAAACACAGTAATGATGATGAAGACAATAATAATAATAATAATAATAATAACAATAATAATAATAATAATAATAATAATAATAATAATAATAATAATAAATGAAAAATATATCAGCAAAGTGCGATACTAATAATAATGATAATTACTAATACAAAAATGATGTTGTATATGTAGAGAGAAATAACTAGATATAATGTTCTTTTCCCATCAGAAATTATTATAGATTGATAGATTGATTTTGGATAATAGATTACGTATAGATCTCCTCCCTTCTTCTTCCTTCTCATCTCCGTCTTCACCATCTTCACCAATTTCGAGCAACCGCTAAGGTTTGGTTTTGTTTTTGCGTCTTTTCTTTATGCTAAGTAGAAGCTATTGTTGCTGTATGGTTTAGTTTACGAATGGGTTCAATATACTTTAGAGTTCATGTTGAAAATAACGAAACAAATAAATAGCTTTTATAGATTTTGTTTAATGAAATGCAGTTTTGGAAAAAGTAAAGTTTACTTTGAAAATGCTTTGTTGTTAGTACAGAAAAGTTTAGAGCAAAGAAGAGATACCCAAGCATTTTATTGTTGATCCGCCGCCCACTTGGCGTTATTTATCATCCCAGAGACCCACCCCCCATCATGTTATAGAGATGAACTGAAAAGTTAATCACAGAATACTATAGAAGCCTATGGAGAAAAAGGAGGAGTGTGTGTGTGTGTGTGAGAGAGAGAGAGAGAGAGTGAGAGAGAATTAGAGAGTATGACGTTGAGAACGTAAGAGAGTGTGTACAAAAGAGAAAGATAGTAAGAGAGAGAGAGAGCTTGCGTGTGACAGGGAGTAGATATGAGAAACAGAAAGTATGTATGTGGTGATTGGAAGATTTATGTATGAAAGAGAATGTATACGAGAGAAAGAGAGAGAGCTTGTATTTGTGATAAAAATGGCGTATGAGACATAAAGTGTGTGTGTAAGAGTGAGAGAAAGAGAGAGTGTGTGTGTGAGAGAGAGAGCATATAAGAGAAAGAGTATGTGTAGAAGAGAAAATGCATATGTGTGAGAGTGTGTGCGTGCGTGAGAGAGAGAGAGAGAGAAAGTCTATGAGAGAAAGAGAGTGAACATACGTGTGAGACAGAATCTAAATGTGAGAGTATGTGTGAGAGACAGTGTCTATGGGAAAGGGAAAATATGTGTGTGAAGAAGGAGAAAATATGTATGGAAGATAGAGAGAAAAATATGCATGACAGTGTTTGTGTGTGATAGTATGTGTGTTAGTGAGTTTTATGTGAAAGAGAAGAAGAAGAAGACTAATAAAGGAATATGTTAGAAAATGCGTAGAAACTGGAGAGCAATATTAACAAGAAATTTCAAAAGAGTATGAATGGACCGGATGTCTGCTTATGAATGCTTTCTTCCTTCACAATCTCCCTTTAATCAATCGTAGAGCTTTTGTAAAGAAAGGCAACAGCAACCTCTATTCTACAGACATTCTATATTCTTACCATCTTTTCTACTTCTACTCGCCAGAGCTGACAAATCTCTTACCACTTCAACTCAAAGATCACAGATACTTGTCTCTCCTTCTTCTCTATTTCCCCATGTTATACCCAACCATTCCAGGCTCGCTCGTACAAGCAATGTTTTCCACATCGTTCTTCCTCAGAACTACAGCCTGAATAATTGCTGGGCCATATACTGTACGCTTTATATAAGCGTATCCGAATATTGTACTTTCCGTGTATGAAAGTACGGTACTCTTTATATAAGCGTGTCCGAATATTGTGCTTTTCGAATATGAGAGTCACTCCCCCATAATTTCTGTATTCATTATATATAGAGAGAAAAAAAGACAGACAAGA